>NW_026694570.1:0-12308 GCF_021218885.2 Marmota monax
TACTAGGGTTACAATTAGGGCTAGTTTTAGGGTTACATGCTTGATTCCTTGAGGCAGCCCAGGATTTCCAACACTATGTGGAAGACAGTTTTGGCTGTTTTTTTCTTTAATTATCTTAACTTATCCCTAGGGTAAATACTGACCAGGTCACACAGGATCCAGATGCAGACACTCACACTTTCTGTCTTCATAGATAGTGACAGTTTCACCTACATCCTGATGGTGTCACAGACTGTTGAACTGACGTTAGAATAAACTGCTCAAAAGACAGACAGCATATTCCACCATCCTTGCTAATCCAAAATCCATGTGTGAAGACATGAATTGGTGTCAACATACTCCTGATCACCATGAAGTCTAACCAAACTACTCAGAAGGAAAGAACCCTTAACCATGGGCCATTTCCACATCAAATCGTTAATATGTCTCGGGTGCCTGGCATTGAGAAAGGGTGCAAGAGCCAAAGTGAAAAGAAGACCAATAGGTCTAAAAAGAAAAAAAAAATGTAGGGCTTGTGTGAAATATAAAGTCAAGGGGGTCCATCTTCAGAACACAAGATTCAGCCTTCATTGGGGTGTAAGGTCCAGTCATGGGCAGTTTAACAATAGCTTTTACATTTGCCCTCCCCAGTGTCAAAATCAGCCAGTTGCATGGGGGTAAGCCTGAACTCCTCCTATCAGAGTGGGGGCAGTGCTGGGTTGGGGTGAACACAGGTGGGCTCTCTGCCCAAGAGCACAGGAGGCTGGCCATGCAAGTTTCTTTCCAGGTGGGTTCGGTGACACACCCTTCTTCAGACGCCAAGTTCACTGTGCCCAGCTACTTCCAAACATGTGCTTGATTCCTTGATGCAGCCCAGGATTTCCAACACTATGTGGAAGACAGTTTTGGCTGTTTTTTCTTTAATGATCTTAACTTGTGCCTAGGGTAAATACTGACCAGGTCACACAAGATCCAGATGCAGACACTCACACTTACTTTCTTCATAGATAGTGACAGTTTCGCCCACATCCTGATGGTGTCACAGTCTGTTGAACTGACGTTAGAATAAACTGCTCAAAAGACAGACAGCACATTCCACCATCCTTGGTAATCCAAAGTCCATGTATGAAGACACAAATTGGTGTCAACATACTTTATATACAACCAGAGATATGAGAAATTGTGCTGTATATGTGTAATAAGAATTGTAATGCATTCTGCTGTCATTCATTTTTTAAAAAATCAACTAAAATAAGACAGACAACATTGTAAGCCTCAGCGCTAATCTGAATCTTTGAGCTGGAGACAGCACTGCAGAATTGTGGTTCCAGCTACTCTGGAGGCTGAGGCAGGAGGATCACTTGAGCTCAGGAGTTCAAGACCAGCCTCTATATCACAGCAATATTCCATCTCAAAAGTCAAAACAAAACAACAAAAAAACCAATATGTTAATATCATCTACTCTACAGAATTTGTAGCTGATAATGAGGGAGGCAAACATAAATCCATCCAATGCCTTCTTCCTTTGGTTAAAGTAGACTTTTCAGGAGTGAAGAGAAATAGCAGTCTCCTCCTGCCCTTGGGACCCGTGTCCTTGGGAGTCCCCACAGCACCCTCAGAAGTGCAGCTAGAATCTCCACATGCTACCCCAGAAGGAAGGTGATGGCTTGAGTCTCCTCCAGAGGTTGACCTTTTGGGGTTCAATCCAGCAGCCTGATCTCTTTGGTTAAGGCTGTGTCATCATAGTTCCAAACACATGACAACCTGGCATTCAGCAGCATTTCTGAGCTAGATGGATGCAGGGTGGGGGGTTCGCTTTCCAGTCCCCAGCTGTCTGTAGTAATAGCTGTGATACCTGTGTGCCACTTTAACATGACGTCACTGTTCTGTCAGATATACCATTGGCTATGTGCTGATGCCCAGTACCTTCGGCCTGTCAATCAAATCCTGATTTTCTCCACCTTTTTCCTCTGCAATTCACTGACTTCATTTATCTGGGTCTTCGTTTCCTTCATTGTAAAGAGGGGACAGTAATACTAATAACTTCAGAGCCTCACTATGGTTACTAAGAATTAATATATACACATAATGTGTGTGCACACAGAAGTTAGCAGTTACTCTAATTTTTTCCCATGGCTTGCTTCATACATTTGCAGATCATCTTCGTGCAGGAACCAGGGTAATCTCTGAAGCCTTTCAATGAGGCTGAAAGAGGCCCCTATTTCAAGGTTGCAAGGCCCACAGAAAAAAGAACTGGGATGTAAATGAGATCTGTGTTTTAAAGACACCTGAGCTCTCTCCTGTACTCTGACTCCTGATTATCTACACTCACTATGGGCTTGTTGTTCAGAGGCAAATAAAATTATATTGAAAAAATTAATACATGGAAATGTGAATGAAAACAAATATGTGGAGGAAAAAGGGACAGTTGTGATTTGAAAAACTTTTGGAGTTAACATAAAGGGAATTGATGATCTTAGTTGGTATTTGTTGCTCTAATGAAAGAAAGAATCAAAACACTTATTATATTCAGGCACACAGAGTTGTACCTATGCATTTTTTTTCTCTTGCTATGAAGAAAAAGTATTTCTTCCAACATGAACTTTTCCAGCCAAGAGTGAGCACACTTTGTATATTATGGAGAGTGAATGATATCTGCTTTAGTGATGCATAGTAACGTCATGCATACTAAATTGGTGATTTAGTCTTTTTTTAAAATTTTCATACCAGGAATTGAACCCAGGGTCATCTTACCACGGAGCACCATCCCCATCCCTTTTTATATTTCACTTAGAGACAGGGTCTCACTGAGTTGCTTTGGGCCTTGCTAAGTTGCTGAGGCTGGCCTCCAACTTGCAACTCCTGCCTCAGCATCCCAAACTGCTGGGATGAGAGGCATGCACCACTGCACCTGACATGATTTAGCATCTTTCAAAAGAACAAGTGTTTATGTTCCAGGTCCTTCATCACCACTTGGTGTTAATGTGTTAAACATAAACACATTTGTGGAAATTCAGAAGTAAAGTGGGAGCTGAGAAAAGGAGGGGTTATCTGGCATTGTGTAAACATTTCCTCTCTTTACCCAGTGTGGATTGGAAGAAATTGATGATTCGTTTTTCAGCACAGATGAGTATCAAGTCACTGAGGGTAGCATAGCCATTTCCCACCAGCATCTGGACCCCCAGACGAGTGGGATCATCCCTGTGCATCTGTCCCAAAGATGAGGAGAACACACAGTCCACAAAGTACATGATCACAAAGAGTCCCATGAGTAGCAGGATGGTCCTGGTGGCCCTCAGTGCTGGCGAAGCTCTTGGGGACAGGCTGGTGCTGTGGAGGTGGTGGCACTGCCTCTTATGCCTGCACAGGAGAGCCACCATGTACCCACTGGAGGCGGCCTTGAGCCCCATGAGGAAGATGTCCTGGAGTATTCCAACCAGGGAGAACAAGATCCTGAAGTAGTGATCTGTGGGGGCGACAATGCAGGACTCAGAGACAAACTGGAAAGCTGCTGTGTCATTGGAGGGGCCTCCCATGGAGAACAAGACGCGGACATTGAAGAACAAGTTGAACACCCAGAGAGTGAGCAAGATCCACACACTGCAAGGTGGGGACATGTTCTTGGACTTGGCCAGATAGGAGCTTCTGGGGCTGAGGGTGGTAGCCTGCAGGACACTCAGCAGGCAGTTGGTGCTGACCAACAGGTTCGTCATCAGCCTGTACAGGTAGATGATGGCTTTACATGTGAAGTCGTTCCAAAAGTCCTGAACTCCCCAAATGCCTAAGTCTAGTTGTGCCCTGATTATGAGCATCAGCAGAAGAAGCAGGGCCAGGTGAGAGATGGCCACATCCGTGGGCCTGGTCCTGCACTGGAGAAGGAACGTGAGGATGTGGAAGAGGAGCAGGAAGACGTTGGCTGTGATCCTGATGACAATTTGGAAACAAAAGTCATTT
This sequence comes from Marmota monax, assembly GCF_021218885.2. Taxonomy (NCBI): domain Eukaryota; kingdom Metazoa; phylum Chordata; class Mammalia; order Rodentia; family Sciuridae; genus Marmota; species Marmota monax. The sequence continues at coordinate 3,934 of NW_026694570.1, forward strand.
CTTACAGTAAGAAAAATGTAAAGTGTGCTGCTTTGGGTCATCTTTTTTCTGGGGAGAAGAAGCAGATGGTCAGTGCCTTAGAATAAAAGGAAGGTCAGCTCCTCAGAACTATCACCATCCTCAACATCCCGACCCCCAAGATTGCCTGCTTCAAAACACGGGGGTCCTCCTGTCCTCTCAGTGCTCAGGCACAGCATCTCCCCTGGGTCAATGTGCTTTCATGGCCAGGGCCACCATGGATCTGCCTGGGCACGTGGATTGAGCTGAGCAAAAGCTGAATATGTGGCATTTGAAGGGGACTCCAGTACGGTAGATTGCAGGGATGTCCACAGAGTACTCTCAAGGAAAGGATGTCAAGGGGACAGCCTCGTACAGCTCTGTCCATCCAGTGTCCTCTATTCTGGGTTGTTCATCACCAGCTAACAGACCAGATATCAAAATATCAAAATGTTGGCTTTGCAATCTGACTTCTTCCATTTATTGATTAATATATATGTTTTGGTACCAGAGATTGAACCCAAGTTTGCTTAACCACTTATATTATTTTACATATATTTAATTATACCAAAAAAACCCACATGCAAGTGAACAGAACCATCAGTGATTAGCAGGATCATATTCTAAAATTTCTTTTCTGTCCTTTCTTTGGCACATGAAAAAAGCGTGAAAAGTAATCACAATTTAAATACTTTCTTTTTGTACCGGGGATTGCATCCAAGGGTTCTTATCCACTGAGCCATATTCCACTCTTTTTACTTTGTTATTTTAAGTCAGGGTCTCACTAAATTGCTTAAGGCTTTGCTGTGTTGCTGAGGCTGGCCTCAAATCAGTTATCCTCGTGCCTTGGCCTCCCAAAATGCTGGGATTACAGGTTTGTGCCACTACCTCCTGTACAATGTCAGTACGTTTGGGGGTCATAATTTTCAGTGTTTTATTTAGAAGATGGGAATCCAATCTCATGCTGAGAGAGGAGTTTCTATAGAGAGCAAGTTTTCATGTATTTTCCTAGCTAGGAATGATATTTCTCCAGAGAAGGGAGAGGAAAAATTATACCAGACAATTTGGCAATGACATCCCTATGAAATATTTTCCTATAGAGAAAAGGTATTTACTTTATTTCAGTTTTAATGTTTACACTGAGACTCATAACATCTTGCCGCATTTTATCATCTGAAAAAGAAGAGGGGAAGAGTTTATGTTATTTTCACAGCTACCTAGAAAATTATAGCATGATAAAAATCAGTTTAAGGGTGAGCAAAAATGTCAAAGAGTCCAGACAACTTAAGTCTTTCAAGCCTAGTTAAATAATAGCTTTGAAATCTTTGAGGAAGTGTCATTGTCTAAAATTAAAATTTAAGTAGTCATATTAGGAAAATTACAGCTCTTCCAAATGATTAAATGATTTCAAAAAGTATATATATTTCTCCATTCACATCTTCAGCAAAGTAAGATTTGCTCACTTGGTGTGCTCAAGAAAACAAAAGAAAAATGCTAATATAGTGGTCTAGGAGTCTCCATATTTTAAAAGTCACATATGGTTATTAGTAGGCACAGCACTACATGATTTGTCTGACTTCTGTGTAGCTAATTATAGAAATGCCTATTTCTGGATGTGTATTTGAAGAAATACACATTTTTGATCCCCAAAGTCCCTTAAAACAACATAAACTGGGTATATAACATTTGAAGATGTCTTTTAAAAATCATAGAAAATGAAATAACTATAATTCCCTTCTATCATGTTATGAAATACAAATTTTATTTAATATGGTTTAAGAAAATAAAATGTACAGCATCAGAAAATCAGGAGGAATAGCATATCGGAGTCCTCCATGGATGGAGGACTCAGGACTGGGTTTCAGCATGGCCCAGGGGCCGCAGCCCTGCCCGCACTTTCATGGGAGGGAAGGAGGGATTGAGGAGGGAAGGGAACTGTGTTTTCATAGGAGCTTTATCTGAAAGCCAGTGAAATAATTTTTTTTCTATGGAGAAAGTTCCTAGTTAGAGCTGGAAACCTTATCTTTTGTCCCCTCAATGCTGTTGAAAGGAAGTAGCAGAGTCAGATGCTGTCACGGGTCCCCAACAGGCATTAGCTCCCTGCAGCCCCAGGACACAGCAGGTAGAGAAGCAGCTGACCATGTGCACAATGTGCAGGACACACTCGTGTGTATCAGATAGAGCCACAGTGCCCTCCATGGTTCACAGGTAGATGTTTTATAAAGAATGCAATATTGCTACTTCTGTGATAATTTGTCAGTTATATTAGAAAACATCCTGAAACATTTGGACATTTCATAAAATCAAGTTAAAAGGAGTCCTCTGAGCCTGTCCCCTTCCGGCTGTGCCTCACCCCACCCACAGCTGCCAGGAAAACATAGTCTAGGAAATCAGGGCGCAGACACAGGGCCTGTCCATCATCAGCATGGCCCAGGATGTCCTCCTCAAACAGAGCTCTTGGGAGAGAGGGGCTGCAGCAGCTCCTGGCTGCCCTGGTGTGCCAAGACCCAGGTCATGATGTGAACCCTGGAGGAAACAAGCCATCCTCAGACTGGAGGATCTGAACAAATGACATACATCAGAGAAAGATAGTGTGGAAAAGAAGTTGAGAAAGAGGTCTCATCTGAACAGCTCACCATGGGAGGAACAAGCAAAAATTAAGAGGACAGATTATAGGATGAAACCAAAGTGGAGAAAAAAGTGTGAACAGAGGTTTGTTTCTTTAAGAAATCATCCCTAGGGTCCCTTAGAGCTGATGGAGTGGGGTCCCTTCGAGGGAGAGGTAGCACAGCAGTGACTCCTCTCCTGCCCTGATCAGGGAAGCCTTCATTTAAATATTTTTCATCCTTTCACTGTCCAAATCATGGACAACCCTGATATCTGTCTGTCTATCTATCGGTCTATCTATCTATCTATCTATCTATCATCTATTGATCTATCTTAACAAATGGGCCAGACACTAGTGATCAATAACAAAGTCGGAGCAGCCCGGCCATTGGCAAGGACAACAGTGGATGAGGAGGAGGCTCTTGGCAGAGCCCCACACCAGCTTGGGCTGCCACAGCTGTGTGTGAAGAGACACAGGCTGCAGGGAGAGGGGACGTATCTGTTTTCTCGGATGCAAGGTGAACACAGTCTCATGTGTTCTGTAACCACTGGAATGTATGTTTTCATTTAGTGATGTGCATTAGCTACAGAAAGGGCATATTTGGTTTTTGTTTTACTCAGATCAAGTTCACCATGACTTCCCCACTAACATCTCCGTTCTCCCTGATGTCCTGTAGAGGGGACACCGTGGGACCTTTGGAAGCCAGGAAGGGAGAGTCACTACTCTTACCACTTGGTTTTAATAGTAAGCAACTGCAGCCCCTTGTACCTGCTCGAGCTTGAACACCCTGGCACTGGATTTAGCCCTTTACTCTGGTGACTCATGAATATTGTTAGTTTTTTAATAAAAAAAGATTATCTCAAGTAAATCATTTCAGGTTCTCATCTATTTATCAGATGGCAGTGAGTTTAAAGTACAGCTCTATCAGATATCAAAGTTCATATTACTAAGTTGTTTTGCTATTTTCTGCTTCAGCCTTACTAGTTCATAGTAATATTCACCAAGGAAGAGAATTTTATTTCACAGGCTTGATTTTCATTCTCTTGTCTCCATAAATCAGTTCAAAATATTTTTTTGATGTTTCCTAGAGGTCAAAACTGAGACAAAATACATCAGCATAAGACAATGCTATTTGATGTTTTGTAGGAATGTGAGGCTCAATTCTCTGCATAAGTCCAAGATCTGAACAGAGAACATCATTTCATTTTGATTAATTGAAAAGTACTTCAGTGTGTATAACTTTCTCTCTCATTATCTCAGGTAGTAAAAGTAAATGCTGGAAAAAATATTTTGAACTGATTTATGCAGACAAGAGAATGAAAATCAAGCCTGCAAAATAGAATTCTCTTCCTTGGTGAATATTAATATGAACTAGTAAGATTGTAGCAGAAGAAAGCAAGACAACTTAGTAACATGAACTTTGAGAGCTGATAGAGCCATACATTAAACTCACCTCTGTCTGAGAAATAGATTGGAACCTGAAATGATTTACTTGAGATAATTACTTCTTATTAAAAAATTAACGATATTCATGAGTCACCAAAGTAAAGAGATGACTGTAGTAAAAAGAGAATTTCCCTTTGCAGTCTAGAGAAAACAGTCCTCTGAGATGTTGAGTGTGGGTAGAGCTGGGGACATAATTCAGAGCTGCCAAAGAATCTAACATACAATTTAATTCTTCTTCACAATCACAGAAGACCACTCACACACTGGTGCTGCAACTCAGGAAGAGAAAGGCACTTACCTGGGCAGGTAGCATGGGGAGTCAGGAGACCTGAGCTGATCCTGCACCGTTTTAAGGAAAGCACATCTTTAACTCACTGCCCTGTAGGCCTTTAATTTTAGCATCTGAAGAAGGTGACAAGATGCCACTTGGGAATGCAGAACTGTGCCTTCCCCAGTGGAATATGTCACCTGTCTCTGACTTTTACTTTAGTCTTTGCTGGATAATGGAAACTGGGGGATAATCAAATTCAAAACTTTTCTCAAGTCCCTGGACACACTCATGTGGGGGTCTCATGGCTCCCAGTCATGTGGACTATACCCATATTCTCATTTTTTAAAAACTTATGTTCAAATTAGCTTAAATATATTCCACATGTTGTAATGTCTCAAATTCACAAGACTAGAAAGATTGCATTACAAAACATACTCAAAATATTTCTTGAAGGAGAAAACAAAAATATAAGTGAGAAACAAGCAAAGGGAGGAAAGGACAAACAATTCAAATTAAAAGCCAAAAATAAACCAAAATGGCTGAAAATACAAATCATATCTCATTAACAACTTTGAGTTCTCATAGAACTCAGCCAATTCTATGAGACTTTCAAAGAAGAACTAACACCAACACTCCCCAAATCATTCCATGCAATAGAAGTGGAGGGAAGCTTTTCAAACTCAATCTACAAACCTGGTATCACCCTGATACCAAAACCAGACAAAGACATCTCAATAAATGAAACCTCAGATCAATATCCCTGATGAAGTTAGATGCAAAAATTCTTAATAAAATTCTGGCAAACTGCATATAAAACCATTTAAAAATCTAGTGCACTATGATCAAGAGGGGTTCATCTAAAGGATGCAAGTTTTGTTCAATGTAACTGATATCAATAAATGTAATACATCACATCAATCGGCTTAGAGACAAGAATCATATTACCTCAATAGATGCAGAAAAATCTTTGATAAAGTACAGCAAGCATTCATGTTCAAAATTCTAGAAGAACCAGGGATATAAGGAACATATATTGTAAAAGCTATATATGCTAAACCCAATGCCAACATCATCCTAAATGGAAAGGTTGAAAGCATATTCTCTTGAAATTCTGGTACAAGATAAGGATGTCCTGTGTCACCACTTCTTATTCAACATCATCTTGAAACTGTAGCCAGAGCAGGTTGACAGAAGAAAGAAATTAAAGGGACATGAATAGCAAAAGAAGAACTCAAATTATCCTTATTTGCTGATGACATGATACTATATTTAGAAAAAACAAAAATCTCCACTAGAAAACTTCTAGAACACATGAATGAATGTATAAAAGTAGCAGGATGTAAAATCAACACCTATAATTCAATTGCATTCCTATACATCAGTGATGAATTGCCTGAAAAAGCAATTAGGAAAACTACCTCATTCACAGTAGCCTCAAAAAATATTTGGAAATCAATCAAACAAAAAGATAAAAGACTTCTACAATGAAAACACAGAACTTTAAGAATAAAATTAAAGGAGACCTTAGGAGATGGAAAGATCTTCTATGATCTTGGGTAGGCAGAATTAACATTGTCAAAATGGCCATACTACCAAAAGTGCTACACAGATTGAATGCAGTTCCTATTAAAATCCCAGTAACATTTTCCATAAGAATAGAAATAATCAGTCATGACATTCATTTGGAAAAACAAGAGGCCCAGAATAGCCAAACCAATCCTGAGCAAGAAAAATGAAGCAGGAAACATCACAATACCAGACCTTAAATTACACTACAGAGCTACAGTATCAAAAACAGCATGATGTATGTACACCAAGGAGACAGGTAGACCAATGATAAGTACAGAAGGCACAGAGACGAATCCACAGAAATACAATTGCCTCAGACTAGAAAAAAGGCACTGAAAACGCACATTGGAGAAATGATAACCTCTCCAAAAAACGGAGTGGGGAAAACTGGAAATCCACATGTAGCCACATGCAACTAAACCCCTATCTCTCACCCTGCACAAAACCCAACTCTAAGTGGATCAAGAACTTAGGCATTAGATCAGAGACCCAGAGACCCAAATCTACCTGATGTTGGCTTAGGAACCAACTTCCTCAAAAAAACTCCTGAAATGCAAAAACAGTTCAATCAAGAGTAAATATATGGCATGAAACTAAACTCAAAAGCTTCTTCACAGCAAGAGAAATGATCAAGAATGGGAAGAGAGGGTTTACAGGATTTGAGAACATCTTTCCCACCCACATCTCAGAGCACTAATCTCCAGGATATAACTCTAAAAAACCGAACCCTACAAAAAACAAATAACCCAATCCATAAATGGGCAAAGAAAATGAGCAGACATTTCATAAATACCAATGGTCAACAAATATAGTAAAAAATGTTCAACATTTCTTGAGTTTTGTTGTTGTTGTTGTTGTTGTTGTTGTTTCTAGCAATTAGAGAAATGCAATCTAAAACTATACTGAGATTTCATCTCATGCCAGTCAGAATGGCAATCATGAAGAATACAAGTAACAATAAGTGTCAGTGAGGATATGGGGGATAAGTTACACTCATCCATGGCTGTCGAACTGCAAACTGGTGCAAATCTGGAAAGCAGTGTGGAGATTCCTCAGGAAACTGGGAATGGAACCACAATATGTTCCAATTACCCCTCTCCTCAGTCTACACCCAAAGGGCTTAAAATCAGCATACTATAGTGATGCAGTCACATCAATGTTCACACCAACTCAATTCACAATCACTCACTGTGGAACCAACACAGGTGTCCTTCACCAGATGAATGGGTGAAAAAAATGTGCTACATACACACCATGGAATATACCCAAACAAAGAGGAGTGATAGGCATTGCCAGTCAGTGGATGGAATGGGGGAATGTCATGCTATTGGGAGTTATTCAATCCCCCCAAAATAAAGGCCCAATGCTTTCTCTAGTATGCAGATGATGTCTCATAATAAGTGGTGGGTAGTAAAGAATGGAAGTACATTGGATTTGTCCAAGGGGAATGAAGGAAAGGGAGGGGCAATCTGAATATAGAAGACAGTAGAATGAATTTTGCATATGAATAAATGACCCATGTAATTCCATATCATGTACAACCAAAAGAGTGGGAACCTGGGAAAAAAATGGAAGCCCATGACCTACAAACCTAAAATAAACACAAGAATTTTAAGTATATTTTACGATGTTCCAGGTATTGGAATTAGATGATAAGGCTCTAAAAAGACCTGTAATCAATGTAATAGTAGTTCATACTGGTACAATAGATGAAAAGATTAGTTATTTCCTCAGAAAAATGGAAAATTAAAGGTATCAAATTAAAATGCAAAGACCTAAAAATATAGTATCTACAATGTGAAATTTCACATTTAGCTGGGCGTGGTGGTGCACATCCATCATTCCAGTGGCTCGGGAGGCTGAGGCAGGAGGATCGGGAGTTCAAAGCCAACCTCAGTAACAGCAAGGCCCTAAGCAACTCAGGGAGACCCTGTCTCTAAATGAAATACAAAAAGGGCTGGGGATGGGGCTCCATGGTCGAGTGCCCCTGATTTCAATCCCTGGTACAAAAAAAAATCACATTTACTGGACTGGATAGATTGGAAACGGTAGAAGAAAGCTTCTGGGAATGGCAAAACAGGTTTCTAGGCATCCATAGTCAGGGTGAGAATTACAAATTAAAGTTTTAGGACCATGGATATAGGTTGGTGGAAAAGTCTGGGCTTAACATGACCAGTCCCTGGGTTCAATCCCCAGCAACTAAAATTGTATATAAAAAAGATTTAGAACATGAGTGAACTGAAGTATATAAGCATTCTAACATATGGATAACTAGAAAGCTGAAATGGATTCTGGGGCTGTGGATTAGCAGTACAGTGCTTGCCTAGCATGTTCAAGGTCCTGGGTTCAATCCTCAGCACCACATAAAAAATAAAACTAAAGGTATGGAGTGCAACTAAAATTAAAAAATAAATATTTATTTATATTTGACAGCAGAATGCATTTCAATTCTTATTATACATACAGAGCACAATTTTTCATATC
>NW_026694571.1:0-48229 GCF_021218885.2 Marmota monax
AGGGTTATGGTTAGGGTTACTGTTATGTTTAGGTTTAGGGTTAGGGTTACGTAAGCTTTAGGGTTAAATTTAGTGTTTGTGTTAGTATTAAGGTTAGGTTAGGATTTGCGTTAGGATTAGGTTTACTGTAATCATTAGGATTATGGTTAGGATTGGGCAAACCCCAAAATCAAACAGTTAGGATTTGTGTTAGTGTTACAGTTTGTGTTTGAGTTAGAGTAAATGATAGTGTTATGGATAGGGTTAAGTTTAGGTTTAGATTTAGGGTTAGCTTTAATTTAAGAGTTAGGGTGAGGTTTTGTGTTAGGGTTAGGATTATGGTTAGGGTTGTTGTTAGGGTTATTTTTAGATTTAGGTTTAGGGTTAGTGTTAGGTTTAGGGTTAGGGTTAGGTGAGGGTTAGAGTTAGGGTTAATTTAGGGTCAGGATTATGGTTTAGGTTAGGGTTTTTGTTAGGGTTAGGGTTAGATTTAGTGTTAGTGTTAAAATTAGTGTTAATATTAGGGTTAGGTTTAAGATTATCGTTAGGGTTATGATTAAAGTTAGGGTTAGGGTTAGTGTTTGGTTTAGGGTTAGGGATCATATTATGGTTAGTGTTAGGGTTATCATTAGGGTTAGAGTTAGTGTTAGGGTTAGGGTTAGGGATAGGAATAGTATTAGAATTACGGGCAAGTTTAGGGTTAATGTCAGGTTAAGGGTTAGTGTTAGTGTTAGTGTTAGGTTTCATTTTTTGGTTTCTTTTAGGGTTAGAGTTAGAGTTAGGTTTAGTGTTAGTGATAGGGTTAGGGTTAGGGTTAAGGTTTGGGTTAGGGTTACTGTTCAGTTTAGGGTTCTGTTTAGTATTAGGTTAAGTGTTAGAGATAGGGTTAGGTTTATGGGTAATGTTAGGATTAGGTTTAGGTTTAGCCTTAGTGATAGGGGTAAGGTTGGGGTTAGGTTTAGTGTTAGTGTTAGGGTTACGTTTAGTGTCACTGTTAGTGTTAGAGATAGGGTTATGTTTTGGGTTATGGCTATGGTTAGGTTTAAGGTTATGTTAGGTTCAGGGTTATGAGGTGAGTTACATTTTATGTTAGGGTTAGGAATAGGCTTAGGTTTAGTGCTACAGTTAGGCTTAGGTTTAGGGATAGGTCTACGGTTAGGGTTAGGGTTAGTGTTAGGTTTAGTGTTAGGTTTATTGTTAGGGTTCTGTTTATGGTTAGTTTTTGGTTTAGTATTAGGTTTATGGTTAGGTGTAGGGTTAGTATTAGCATAAGGGCTAGGGATAGGTTTAGGGTTTGTGTTAGTGTTAGGTTTAGGGTTACAGTTTTGGTTAGGGTTAGGTTTAGTGTTTGGTTTAGGGATAGTTTTCGGATTAGTGTTAGGGATAGTTTTAGAATTAGGGTTAGGTTTAGTGTTGGGGTTAGAGTTATGGTTAGTGTTAGGGGTAGAATTAGGGTTTGTGTTAGGGTTAGTCTTATGGATAGGTTTTGTGTTAAGTTTAGGGTTAGGGTTAGAGTTACGGTAAGGATTAGGCTTAGAGTTAGGTTTAATGTTAGGTTTAGGGTTAGTTTTAGGGTTGGGGTTATACTTAGAGTTAGAATTATTTTTAGGGTTTGGGTTAGGTTTAGGTTTAGGGTTTGTGTTTGAGTTAGGGTTAATGAGAGGGTTGTGGTTCGATTTAGGGTTAGTGTTAGTGTTAGGGTTAGGGTTACTTTTATGGTTATGTTTAGGTTTAGGGTTAGGTAAGGTTTAGGTTTAAAGTTAGGTTTAGTGTTAGGGTTAAGGTTAGGGTTGAGGTTAGTGTTAGGGTTAGGGTTAGGTTTAGAGTTAGGGTTACTGTTAGGGTTAGCATTATATTTAGGTTTAATGTTAGGATTAGGGTTAATATTTGTGTTAGGGTTATGGTTAGGGGTAGTGTAATCATTAGGGTTACGGTTAGGATTAGGATTAGGGTTAGTATTAGTGTTAATGTTAGATATTTTGTTAGTGTTAACTTTAGGGCCATGGTTAGGGTTAGCTTTAGTGTCAGTGTTAGGATGAGGTTTTGTGTAAGTATTTTAGGGTTGGGGTTTGGGTTAGTGTTAGTGTTAGGGTTAGGGTTAGTGTTAGATTTGGTTTTAGAGTTAGGTACGGTTTAAGGTTCAGGTTATGTTAGGGTCAGGGTTATGGTTTAGGTTAGTGTTTGTGTTAGGGTTATGGTTAGAGTTAGTTTTAGTGTTAGGGTTAGGGTTAGGTATAGTGTTAGGAATGGGGTTTGGTTTAGGGTTAGTGTTAGGGTTAGATTTAGGGTTTTGTTTAGAGTTAGGGTTAGTGGTATGGTTAGGGTTTGGGTTCATGTTAAGTTTAGGGTTAGGGTTAGTGTTAGGATTAGTGTTAAGTTTAGGGTTAGTGTGAGGATTAGTGTTAAGGTTAGGGTTTGGTTTAAGATTAGCATTCGTTTTACCATTAGGGTTAGAGTTAGATTTAATACTAAGTTTAGTGTTAGGGTTAGGTTTAGGTTTAGGGTTTGTTTAAGGGTTAGGGTTAGCATTAGGGATAGGATAAGTGTTAAGGATACAATTAGGTTTACAGTTAGATTTAGTGTTAGTGTTAGGGTTAGGTTAGGTTTTCAGTTAAGTTTAGGTGTAGTATTAGGATTAGATTTAGGGTTATGGTTAGTGTTTGGGTTAGAGTTAGGGTTAAGTAAGGGTTAAGGTTTGGGTTAGGTTAGTGTAAGCATTATGGTTTGGGTTAGGATTTGTGTTATTGTTAGGGATAGAATTAGTGTTAGTGTTAGAATTGTGTTAGGACTAAGTTTAGGGTTAGTGTTAGTGTTAGGGTTAGGGTTAAGTTTAGAGTTAGGGTTAGGGATAGGTTTAGGTTTAGGGTTACGGTTAGGGTTATGGTTTGAGGTAGGATTAGGGTTAGTGGGAAATTTAGAGTTAAAGATCGTGTTAGTCTTAGGGTTAGAGTTATAGTTAGGATTAGTGTTTGGTTTAGGATTACGGTTAGGGATACTGTTAAGGTTAGGGATAGGTTTAGGGTTAGGTAGTGTTAGGGTTATGGTTAGGGTTAGGGTTAGTGTTATGATTAGGGTTAGAATTAGGTTTAGTGTTAGTGTACGGGTTATGGTTAGAATTAGAGTTAGGGTTAGGTTTCGTTTGAGATTTATGTGTAGGTTTAGAATTAGTTTTAGTGTTAGGGTTCGGGTTATGGTTTGTTTTAGGGTTAGATTTATGATTAGGTTTACAGTTAGGACTAGGATTAGAATTATGTTTAAAATTAGGCTTAGGGTTAGTATTATGGTTAGTGTTAGGTATAGGTTTCTTGTTAGACTTAGTGTAAATTTTAAGGTTAGAGTTGGGGTTATGGTTAGTGTTAGTGTTAGTGTTAGGTTTAGTGTTAGGGATAGGTTTATGGTTAGGTTTAGGTAAGGGTTAGGCTTAGGGTTAAGGTTTTTGTTAGAGTTATGGTTATGGTCCAGTTTTGTGTTAGGGTTGGGATTAGGGTTAGGGTTAGCGTTACGGTTAGGATTACTTTTAGAGTTAGGTTTAGGTTTAGGTTTAGGATTACAGGTAGAAATAGGTTACTGTTAGGTTCAATGTTAGGGTTAGGGTTAGGTTAGGGTTAGGGTTAAATTTACGGTTGGTTTATGGGTTAGGGTTAGTATTAGGGATGAGATTAGTGTTAGGGTTAAGGTTAGGTTTAGCATTACGTTAGGATAAGGGTTACAGTTACTGTTTATGTTAGGGTTATGGTTAGTGTAACTGTTAGGTTGACGTTTAGGGTTAGGATTAGGTTTAGAGGTAGTATTAGGGTTAGGGTTAGGTTTAGCATTAGTGTTTGGCTTAGGGTTATACTTAGTTTTAGGTTTAGTGTTAGGGTTAAGGTTAGTGTTTGGTCAAGGATTAGGTTAGGGTGAGGGTTAATGTTAGGTTTAGGGTTAAATTTAGGCTTATCCTTAGTATTAGTTTTAGGGTTAGTTTTAGTGTAAGGGTTAGGGTTATTGTTATGGTTAGTGTTAGGTTTAGGATTTGAGTTCATGTTAGAGTTAGGGTTAGGGTTTAGGTTAGTGTAAGGTATAGTGTTAGGGTTAGGCTTAATGATAGAGTTAGTGTTGGAGTTAGGGTTAGGGTTAGTCTCAGGGTTAGGTTAAGGTTTAGTGTTAGTGATAGGATAGGGTTATACTTAGGGTAAGTGTTACAGTTAGGGTTAGGTTTAGTGTAGGGTTAGTGTTAGGGTTAGGGTTAGTGATAGGGTTAAGTTTAGGGTTAGGGTTAGTGTTAAGTTAGTTTTAGGGTTAAGATTAGGTTAAAGTTAGTATTATGGTTAGAGTTAGGGTTTGTGTTTCAGTGAGGGTTAGGGTTAGGTTTAGAGTTGGGGTTAGGGCTAAATTTAGCGTTAGGGTTAGGTTAAGGTTTATGGTTAGCTTTAGGGTAATGGATAGAATTAGTTTTAGTGTAAAATTAGGGTTAGGATTATGGTTAGTTGTATGGTTAGGGTTAGTGTTTATTTTTAGGGTTATGGTTATGGTTAGGATTAAGGTTAGGTTTAGGGTTAGAATAGGGTGGGTTAGGGTTTGGGTTAGGGTTAAGATTAGTGGTAATGTTAGTGTTATTGTTAGGTTAGTGTTAGTGTTAGGGTTAGGGTTCATATTAGGTTTAGGCTTAGGGTTAGTGTTAGGTTTAGGTTTAGGTTTCAGTTAGAGTTAGGGTTTTTGTTAGTGTTAGGGTTAGGTTTATGGTTAGCGTTACTGTTTGGGTTGGGTTATACTTAGATTTATGCTTAGTGTTAGTTTTAGGGTTAGGATTAGTTTTAGGTTTAGGGTTAGGGCTAGGGTGAATATTAGGTTTAGGCTTAAATTTCAGGTTATTGTTAGGAGTAGGACTAATAGGGTTAGGGTTAGTGTTAGGGTTAAAATTATGGTTAGGGTTAGGATTTCTGTTAGGATTAGGAATAGTGTTAGTTTTAGGGTTAGTGTTAGGTTTAGGGATATTCTTTCAGTGAGGTTTAGGCTTAGTGGTATGTTTAGCTTTATGGTTCATATTAGGGTTACGTTTATGGTTAGTGTTAGGGTTAGTGATAGGCTTAGGATTAGGGTTTGGGTAATGTTAGGGTTCATATTACGGTTAGGGTTTGTGTTTGATTTGGGGTTAGGTTTAAGGTTAGTGTTTGGGTTGGGTTCGAGTTAGGTTTAGTGTTAGAGTTAGCATTAGGGTTAGGTTTATGTTTAGTGTTAGGTTTAGCCTTAGTGTTTGGGTTAGGATTAGGGTTAAAGTTTGTGTTACGGTTAGTGTTAGGGTTAGGATTATGGTTATGTTTATGGTTAGGTTTAGGGTTAGTGTAATGTTTAGACTTAGGTTTAGGGTGAGGGTTAGGGATAAGGTTAGTGTTAATCTTAGTGTTATGTTTAGGGTTAGAGTTAGTTGTAGAATTAGCATTTGGGTTAGGTTTACTGTTACTTTTAGGGTTATTGTTAGGATTAGGGTTAGTGTCAGGGTTGGGGTTATGGTTAAGTTTAGGTTTAGTGTTAGTTTTAGGGCTTGGGTTAGCATTAAGATTAAGGTTACAGTTAGGGTTATGATATTTCTAGTGTTAGGGTTCAGGTTAGGGTTAGGGTTAGGGACAGGGTTAGGATAATATATAGGTTAGGTTTAATGATAATGCCATGGTCATGCTGAGGATTAGCATTAGCTTTTGGGTTAGGGTTTGGGTAATGTAATGGTTTAGAGGTAGGGTTAGGGCTAGGTTTATTGTTAGAGTGAGAGCTAGGGGTAGGATTAGGTTTAGTTTTAGTGCAGGAAAAAATTTAATGTTAGGTTTAGGGTAAGGGTTAGGGCTAGGTTTAGGGTTTGAGTTAGGGTTAAAGCTAGGGTTGGGTCTTCAATCAGGGCTATGTTTTATTTTACATTAGGGCTCTTCTTAGCAATATGATACTGTAAGAACTAAGGTTATAATTAGGGCTAGTTTTAGGGTTACATTTAGGACTGAGTCTAGTTTTAGGATTACGTTTAGGTTTAGGGTGATGTTTTTAACTAGGGTTAGTGTTAGTGTCCCAGTCAGGGTCACGGTTTGTTTTATGGTTAGGGATAGAACTCAAATTAGGTGTAGGCTTAGGGCTAGATGTAGGGAAAAGAGTTGGTTTAGGTTAAGGGTTAAGGTTAGTTCTATGGCTAGGTTTTCTTTTAGGACGAAAACTAAAGTCAATGGTAGTTTTATGATTAGCGTTAGTGTTATTGTTACTGATAGCGTGAATATAGGCTTAAGAGTTTATTTAAAGTTATGGTTAATTCTAGGGTTAGGGCTCTGGCTAATGTTAGAGCTAAGAGTAGGGCTAGTGTTTGAGTTATGGTAAAGGATGGGGTATAACTAGGAATAAGGTAATGACAAGGATTTGAGTTAGTTTTAGGGCTAGAGTTTGGGTTAGGGTTATGCTTAGGCCTAGGATTAGGGCTATATTTATGGTTAGGTTTAGGGTTAGGTTTAGGGGAAGGGCTGCCTGTTTGATTTCCACCTCCATTTCCATTTACCCATATTGAAAAAATTAAGTGAAACCTTAAAATACAATGTGTTTATGATAGTGAACCATTGAATTGAGAAGAACATACCTTGGGAGCATACTAAGGCTAGATAAAAATGACTCCTGCTGAGTATAAAAGAAATTTGAACAAAACAATCTCTCACCCTACCATTATCTCTAACCCTATCCCTAGCCATAACCCTAAACCTAACATTAACCCTAACCTGATTAGAGAATCATTGATCCTAAAATTCCTGCCCTTGGGGAGCCTTGTGGGGGCAAGCTAATTGATGAATCCTATGCAACATCAAACAAATCTGACCAAATAATTATGGGAGGTATTTCAGTACATGCATATTTTCCTGTTTTCTCCTAAAGAGCTCTCAGATTAAGTTGTTTTTGTATGCTAAAGCATACGCCTACATTTACAAGGAACATACCAGAGACCCTACAGAGAACTGATGGAGTGTGTGAAGTTTCAAGCAGCTAGCAAAAACCCTGTTTGATTTTCAACTCCATTAACTTTCCCGTATAGGTCAAAATTAAGTGAAATCTTAAAACACAAAATGTTCCTGACAGCGAACCAGTGAATAGAGAAGGCCTAAACCTGGGGAACAGAGTAAATCCAGCTAAAAGACAAATCCCTCCAAGTATCAAAGAATTTTTAATAAAGCTAACTCTAACCCTAACATTTGCTCTAACCCTAGCTCTTCCCCTAACCCTAAATTTAGTATGAAACCTTTGACTGTAGAATTACCAAACTTGGGCAGCCTCGAGGGGAAAGCTAAGGGATGAATGCTGCACAGCATCTAAGAAATCTGTCCAAAAAGTTCATAAAGTATATCAGTACATGCATATTTCCCTGTTATCTCCTAAAGGTCTCTTGAATAAAGTTGTTTTTACATTCTACAGATTATAGTTCTACTGTAACAAGAACAAACCAGAGATTACTCACAGAGAATTGATGGAGTGTGAAGTTTCAAGCAGCTAGCACCTGTTTGATTTCCAGCTCCATTTCCATTTACCTGTATAGGACAAAATGAACTGAAACTTTAAAATACAAACTATTCCTTACAGTGAAACATTGAATTTGGAGGCCTAAATATGTGGAGTATAGTAAGGATAGGAGAAAAATGAATCATGCCAATTATCAAAGAAATTTGAACAAAACTAACTCTAACTCAAATACTAGATCTAACATTAGCCCTAACACTATCCTTAACACAAACCGTGACCTGTTTGAAAAACTGTTGATCCTAGAAGTCCCAATCGTGGGGACCCTAGTGGGCTATCAGATGAATCCTATGCAGTATCAAAGAAATATGACCAAATAATTGAGGTGGTATTCAGTTCATGCATATTTCAATGTTTTCTACTAAAGGGCTCTCAGATAAAGTTGAATTAGAATTAGGCTATAAAAACTCCCTCCTGCTGGCCCTCCCTCTCTTGCTCTCTCTGTCTCCCTCTCTTGCTTTTGCTCTCCCTTGCTTTCACTTTCTTCTCTCGCTCTCTCTCTTTATCCCCCCAACACCCAAGTGGGAAGTGTCTCTCACCTGGAAAATGAGTCCTCTCTACCCTGGCTGTGGAGGTATACAAGCTCTCCCAGACATCCAGGTGGGAGTGTTCTTCCGCCTTGAGAGGCAAGTCTTCTCTACCTTGGCTAAGGCAGTCTACTAGTGCCCCACTACACACAATTGGGAGTGGTTTTATGCATGGAAGGGCCAGGCCCCTCTACCTGGGCTAAGGCATTATAGGACTTACCCCTATCCCCAAGTGGTAGGTATCTTCCTCCTGGAGGTGCAAGTTGCCTCTACCCTGGCTGCTGGGATATATGAGCTCACCTGAAACCCAGGTAGGAGGGGTCTTCCGCTTGGAGGGGTGAATGCCCTCTACCAGGCTAAGGCATTATAGGAGTTACTCTTATTCCCATTTGGGGGGTGTTTCTTGCCTCAGGTGCAAGTTGCCTCTACCCTGGCTGCTGGGATATATGAGCTCCATCTGAAACAGAGATAGGAAGGGTCTTCCACCTGGAGGATCGAGTCCACTCTGCCCCGACAGCAACAGTTAAGGAGCTTCCCCTGACACCCAGGTGGGAGCGGTCTCCACCTAGAGGGGTGACTTCCCTCTACCCTGGATGAGAGGATATACCAGCTCTCATAGACACACAAGTGAGAGGGGTCTCCTGCTTGGAAGGGCAAGTCCCCTCTATTCTGGCTGCTGTTGTATATGAACCTCTCCATACACAGATGTGAGGGGTCTCACGCCTGAATGGGGGAGTCCCCTGTACCCTGGCTGCAGTGGTTTACTATCTTTCCCTGACACCCAGGTTGTATGGGTCTCTAACCTGGAATGGCGAGTCCCCTCAACCCTGGCTGTATAAGAGCTCCCTCCTACCTTCAGTAAGGATGGATCTCCCGCTTGGAGGGGCAAGTTGCTGCTAGCCCAGCTGCAGCTGTATATGAACTCCTCCTCGCCAGACACCCCTGTGGGAGGTGCCTCTCAACTAGAGGGGCAAGTCCTCTCTACCCTGGCTAAGGCATATAGGAGTTACCTCCATTCCCAGGTTGGAGGTGTCTCTTGCTTGGAGGTGCAAGTTGTGTCTACCCTGGCTGCTGGGGTATATGAGCTCCACCTGACAGCCAGGCAGAAGGGGTCTTCTGCCAGGAGGGATGACTCCAATTTACCATGGCTGCATGGTAAGGAGCTTTAGCTGACACCCAGGGGAGGGGTCCCCCACATACAGATGTGACTTCCCTCTACCCTGGCTGAGTAGGTGTACCAGCTCTCCCAGACACCAAGGTGGGAGAGGTCTCCTGCTGGGAAGGGAGAGTCCCCTCTATTCTGGCTGCTGTGGTATATGAGCTCCCCCCATACCCAGATGAGAGGGGTCTCCCTCCTGAAAGGGCGAGTCCCCTTTACGCTGACCACAGTGGTTTACTATCTTTCCCTGACACCCAGATTGGATGGGTATCTAGCCTGGAGAGGCAAGTTCCCTATAAACTGGCTGTGGCACTAAAGGATACCCCAAGGATACCCAGGTGGGAGTCTTTGGCCTGGAGAGGCAATTCCCCTCTACCCTGGCTGCAGTGGTATAGGAGGTCCCCCTTACACCCGGGTGGGAGGGGTCTCCCACCTTGAGTGGGAATCCTCTCTACCCTGCCTGTGGCACTATATGTACTGCCCTGACAACCAGGTGGAAGGGATCTTCTGCCTGGAAAGTCCAGTCCCCTCTCACCTGGCTCTGGCAGTATAGGAGCTCCCAGGACATCCAGATTATGGGGTCTCCTGACTAGAGAGGTGCATCCCCTCTACACTGGCTGTGGGGTATAGGAGCTCCCCATGACACCCAGGTGGGAGGGGTTTCCAGCCTGGAACAATGAGTCCCCCCTACCCTGGCTGTGGCGGTATACAAGCTCACCCAGACACCCATGTGGGAGAGGTCTTTTACCTGGAAGGGCGAGTCCCCTCTACTTTAGCTTTTGCCATAAAAGTGCTCCCAGTACACCCAGTTGGGTGGGGTCTTCTGCCTGTGTTGAGAGCAACAGCCGAAGGGGCCCCAGGAAACTTTCAGACTGCCAGCTGATGATTGGCTCACAGCGGCCCCAGCAACTTCTAGCTGATTGGCTTCTCTGCGGTGATGCTCACTGGGCTCTTTCCCCGCCCTTTCAGACTATGGAGCTGCTCATTGGGGGACTATTTTTGGCTACGCCCACAAGACCCAGCCAATCGGCCTCAAGAGCAGGAGGAGTGGGGGAGGTTGTGAGGCTTGTGGGAAGCCGGTGGTGGCAGTTGGGCTCTGAGGGTTTTTCCTGAGGAGCTTTTTTGTTTGGCATGTGTGGTTCTAAAAATAAAGTTTGTTTCTTTTGACAAGTTGCTCCTGAATTGTGCCCAGCCAGACTGTGGCATTTGGTGGATCACACAGGGAGCGACTGAGGGTAAGTGATAAGGTAAACTGCTAGCCCCTGAGGGCAGGGCGAGAGGATTCCTCTTTTGTTTTGCTTCACTTTTGTTTTAAGTTGCCTGTCCCTGGAGATGAGTGAGACGGAAGAACAACCGCTCACATCTGAGGAAAAACTATTTACGTCTGAGGAACAGATAGGGAGAAAGGACGGATGCACATGTCAGGAGGATAGAAAGGCTATAATGATTTTTTGTTGTTATATTTTTATTTCATTCTGTCTCGGTTTTGTTTGGCGTCATCTTGTTGGGTTGTATTATAGTAGTAATATGGGATCAGAAATTAGTAAAAAAAAAAAAAAAAAAAAAAAACGAAAGAGTGTTAAGTAAATTGTTAGAGGAAGGAGGCATCCCAGTAAAATCAAGAGCAGTCAGGGCATATGTTGATACAATACAAAAATGTAGCCCATGGCTTTTTGAGGAGGAGTTGTTGAATATATCACAATGGAACCATCATGGTGAAGATTTAAAAAGAATAGAAAAGAACAGCCCAGGGACTCTGCCAGTTGGCACATTGCCATTGTGGACATTTGTATCTTTTTGCTTAGTCGAAAGCCTTCAATTCAGACAAAGGTAGAGGAAGCAGAAGACATATTGATTCAAGTAAAAGAGAAGGTCTCTCAAGTTAGTCAGAAAGAGGAAAAGATTCAAGTAAAAGATAATGTCTTTTGAGCTAGTCAGACAGAGGAAGGAAGTTTAGAGCAGAAAAAGCAATCAGGGGAAAAGTTACAACAGGAGACTGCTACTAACACCTTTCTATCACCAGAGGGAATAAGTGTCCAACCAACAGCACCACCTCTACAGGAGACTGCTACTAACACCTTTCTATCACCAGAGGGCATAAGTGTCCAACCAACAGCACCACCTCCATATGATGGGAGGCTCCCAACCCCCGCAGTTGATAGTTGGGATCCTGAGACAGGATCTCAAATATTAACATGCCCTGTATTTGAGGTAGGAGGGCAGTGAATTCATCATGCTTTAAATTTCAAAACAGTGAAGCAGCTAAAAGAGGCTGTAACAACCCATGGTCCTCAAGCACCCTTCACTGTAAGCTTGGTCGAATCCATTAACAACTTGAACATGACACCAGTAGATTGGGCTAATATGTGTAAGGCTGTGCTAAATGGAGGACAATAACTGTTATGGAAGGTTGCCAATGAGGAATTTTGCAAGGAGATGGCTAGGTGAAATGCAGCAGCTGGTTATCCTCAGAGAAATCTAGATATGTTGTTAGGAAAGGGACCTTATGAGGATCAGCAGCAACAAATTGCATATGATCCTGATGTATATGCACAAATTGCTGCAGAGGCAGTTAGGGCATGGAAGACTTTACAAGGACATTGAGGTTTACAAGGTCAATTATCTAAGGTAATACAAGGAGCTAATGAATCTTACGCTGAATTTGTAGATAGGCTTATTCAAACAGCTACCAGAGTTTTTGGGAATACAAAACAAGCAATGCCATTAATAAAACAACTGGCTTATGACCAAGCAAAACGTCAGTGCAGAGAATTCATTAGATCATGGAAACATGAAGATTTAAACACATATATTAAATTATGTAGAGGAGACATTAATGAACAAGAGCAAGTCGTGGCAGCTGCAGTAAAACAGGCTTTAGATGCCAGAGACATTAAAGAACAAGGGCAAATTGTGGCAGCTGCAGTAAAACAGGATTTAGATGCCAGGCCAAGAACATGCTACAATTGTGAAGAAACAGGACATTTTAAAAGGAATTGCCCTATAGGAAGGACGGTTTAACAAAACTTGGTATCAAAGGAGTAGAATACCGGGTATTTGCCCATGATGCCGTAAAGGGAGACATTAGGATAATGAATGCCGTTCTCAAACCACCATAAAGTGTACTCCATTATCAAAAAATGAACAAGGACCAGGTGTTTATCCACAATATCATGGAGAAAGGCATCGGGCTCCATTGCCAAAAATTGGACAGGGGGGCCCAATGCTCTGGGGCCCAAAACCACAAATATTCAGAGCACTGGAGGAACCCAGCAACCCCATAAGTGTAGTGCCCAGGGCACATTGTCCATCAGATCCCTCATCAGACAAACCAGAGGGAGTGCACGGTTGGACATCTGAGCCTCTGCCAGATCAGTACTAACTCCAGAAATGGGAGTTCAAATCATTCCCACAGGGGTAAAAGGACCTCTTCCCAAAGGAACAGTAGGCTTATTATTGGGACACAGCTCTTCTACTCTAAAAGGACTTATGATAAGTCCTTGGGTAATTGATCCCGATTATGAAGGTGAAATAAAAATTATAGCCAGTTCTCCAAAGGGCATATCAGTAATTTCACCAGGAGATAGAATAGCACAGTTACTAATAATACCCAGCCTACATGATAAAATTTCCAGTTGTGCTGTTGAAAGAGGTTCCAAGGGATTAGGCTCTACAGGTGTAGATTGGGCTATGCTTTCTTTAAATTTAGATTCTCACCCTATGCTAAAACTAAATATTCAAGGACATGAACTTAATGGGCTACTGGATACAGGAGCAGACCTTAGCATCATCTCTCATCAAGAATGGCCAAAACATTGGCCATTACAACAAGCCACTCAAACGTTTCGAGGACTAGGAGTGGTGACTAATCCCCATAGAATTACAATGGTATTAGATTGGAAGGATCCTGAAGGATGTGAAGGAACTATACAGCCATATGTATTGGATCATCTTCCTATAAATTTATGGGGACGAGATGTCCTAGATCAATTAGGTTTGACATTAACAAATAACATCCACCAAAATGCACCCACTATTATGACTAGACAAGGTTTTAGGAAAGGAAAAAGATTAGAAAAACAAGAAAAAGGTGTAGCAGCACCAATACAAATAGATCAAGGAACAGACAGACATGGGTTGGATTTTCAGAAAGGGCCACTGAGACAATAAAAATTACTTGGAAATCAGAAAGACCAGTATTGGTTCCTCAGTGGACCCTGACTAAAGATACAAGCAGCACATGACCTGGTCAAACAACAATTAGCGGGAGGACATATACAACCTTCTGTATCTCCCCATAATACTCCCATTTTTGTCATCAAAAAGAAATCTGGTAAATGGAGATTATTGCAAGATTTAAGAGCCATTAAAAATGAGATGGTTATTATGGGACCTGCTCAATCGGGGATTCCTCAATTGTCTGCTTTGCCAAAAACTTGGTATGTTTTAGTTATAGATATTAAAGATTTTTTTTTCAATTCCAATTCATCCTGAGGATAGTCCACGTTTTGCATTTACTATCCATGCACTGAATCGTGAAGGTCCTGATCAGAGATATGAATGGAAAGTACTCCATCAAGGGATGGCTAACAGCCCAACTATGTGTCAAATTTATGTTAACAAAGTAATCCAGCCACATAAAAATCAAAATCCTGAACTACAAATATTTCACTATATGGATGATGTATTATTAGCACACAAAGCTAAAAACACATTGCTAGAATGTTATGCCACACTTACAAACTTATTTAAAAATTATAATCTAGAGATAGCAGTAGATAAAGTACAATTAAATTTTCCAATTAATTACTTAGGAGTTCTATTATCCTCAACCATGGTCTGTCCACCAAAAATTCAAATACGAATAGATCAACTCAAATCACTTAATTACTTTCAAAAATTATTAGGAGACACAAATTGGATAAGGCTTTATCTAGGTATACCAACAGGAGAGTTGGGACCTTTATTTGATATCCTAAAAGGATCATCAGATCTAAATTCACCCCAAATGTTAATGCCTGAAGCAAGAAAGACATTAAAATCATTGAAACATATATGGAAAATATGCATTTGGATAGAATTGATATAAGTTTGTCTTTATTATTTATTGTTCTACCAACAAAAAGTATTCCTACAGGAGTATTTTGGCAAGAAGGTCCATTATTATGGATACATTTATCTTATTCTCCTAACACTGTTCTTACTAGGTATCCTGAAGCTGTAGGACAATTCATACTGAACGGAATAAAAGCAGCAAAGGTAGTGTTTGGAATTTCTCCCAATAAAATTATTACTCCATATACTATGAATCAAATTGATGAGTTAGCTAATGAGTTAAATACTTGGGCAATAATCATGTGCAAATCTAATGTTTCATTTGATAACCACTTACCATCTAATGCTTTATTGTCTTTTTGGTCATTGCATCCTGTAATTTTTTCCAAAAATGACAAGAAAAACACCTATCATGAATGCTCCAAATATATTCATTGATGGATCAAATAATGGTACAGCAGCAATAATTACACCTGATCAAACTTTTACATTTTTAGTACCCAAACAATCAGCTCAAAAGGTAGAGCTTAATGCAGTATTACAAGCTTTTGTGATGTTTAAAGATTCTGTATTTAATTTATTTTCCGATAGTCAGTATATATTTAGTGCTATATTATCCCTTGAAGATGCTGGTAGGATTTCCCCTTCCTCTACTGTTTTCTCTTTACTTTCCACTATACAAAGTCTAATCTGGGACAGAAAAGATCCGTTCTTCATAGGACATATCAGGGCACATACAGGATTGCCTGGATCCCTTAGTTTGGGCAATGATTTAGCAGACAAAACTAAACATGACATACATATTTTCTCTACACTAGAAGAAGATACAAATTTTTATAAAAAGTTCTATGTCAATGCTAATACTTTACAAAAGCATTTAAAATAACTAAGGAACAAGCTAGACAAATAATAAAACAATGTCAAAATTGTGTGACCTTTTTACCACAAGTTAATCTTGGAGTCAATCCTAGAGGATTGATACCTAACCATATTTGGCAGATGGATGTCACAAACTTGCCAGAATTTGGAAAATTAAAATATTTGCATGTTACGGTTGATACTTCTTCTGGATTTTTGATGGGCTCCCTTCATGCTGGAGAAAAAAACTAAAGATGTTATAGCTCATTGCTTACAAAATTTTGCCACTGTGGGCGTTCCAAAACAGGAAAAAAAAAACAGATAATTCCCCTGGTTATACTTCTACCTCTTTTAAACAATTTTGCTCATCATTTGGCATTGCTCATTTAACAGGAATCCCATACAATCCACAGGGACAAGGCATAGTTGAAAGAGCTCATCAAACTATTAAAATGTACTTATTAAAGCAAAAAGAAGGAATTGGGAAGTGGTATATATTCCCCAAAGATAAACTTAAAATAACCTTTTTTACTCTAAACTTTTAAAATTTGGATTCATCAGGGCTTAGTGCTGCAGAAAGGCATATGTGTCCCAAAAATATACATAAGCCCAAGGTACTTTGGAAGGATATTCTAACAGGACAATGGAAAGGTCCTGACCCAGTAATTGTCTGGAGTTGGGGGTCTGTTTGTGTGTTTCCACAGGGAGAACAGCAGCCGATTTGGATTCCAGAGCAATTAACCAAGGTCCTTTGTCTGGAGTTGGGGGTCTGTTTGTATGTTTCCACAGGGAGAACAGCAGCCAATTTGGATTCCAGAGAGATTAACTAAAGTGATTTCTACAGACCAAAAAGAAGATGATTTGGCTCAAATCCATAACAGCTGATATCCAAAACTCCAGTTTGGTTATTCTTACATCTGCGACAGAACCAGGATGATTTTTTCAATATCTATTTTATTATTGCCCTTTCCCACATCATGAAGTTCTATTTGGTTTTTTTGAGCTCATACAGACCTAGGTTAATGTTTTGCTGATCAGTTCTATTTTTTGACTATAGAGTTTTTAAACATTGCAATGGAGATTTCACCTGTAAAATGTTATAAGGCCTTTACTATTATGTTATGTGTTGTATGTATTATATTATGTGTGCACACTTGTATTTTGTGTTATATGTTTGAATGTACGTATGTCCATATATCATATATGATGAGCGCTCATGAAAAAATGGATCCAAATATTTTTTTTTTTTTTATTCACGTGATCTAAATTGCTTAATTTAAATTGGGTAAACAGCTGTTGAGGATTGTTTTAAAATTTGAACAAAAAGGAGGTTAACAGATCTGTTTGTTTACTTTCACCTTTCCTTTTCATTATATTTAATAATTCTCTTCAATACAATGTAAATTGTTAAGAAAATTGTTTTCTTTTAGTGCCTTCTGGAATGTTGCATAATTTTTTCTTTAGCCATTATTGCCAGAATTCCTATCTTCATCCCAGTGCCAGTGAAGACAAAAATAAAACCAATCTACAGCTTCTGCAAGAGCCATCACTGAACTGCTTGCAAAACTTGCCTGGACTATGTATCACTTGTATGCATTTTGAACTCACTTGTATGCATTTTGAACTATCTGTTGGTGCAGCAACTTGTGGTAGTTTTGGGGTATCTATGCTGATGGTGTCATCAGTGGTACAATTTTTTCCAAAAGGAGCCATCACTGAACTGCTTGCAGAACTTGCCTGGACTATGAATCACTTGTATGCATTGTGAACTCACCTGTATGCATTGTGAACTATCTGTTGGTGCAGTGACTTGTGGTAGTGTTGGGGTATTTTTGCTGATGATGTCATCAGTGGTACAATTTTTCCAAAAGGAACCGTCAATTGGCTTGGTGTATCTTCCTCCCTTCTGCTTGTCATGGTCGTTCAGCTAATATTTGGGGACCAACAGAGGTGAGGCAAAGAACTTTACCCCGCCCCCCGCTGATACAAAGACATATCTACAGGTGTGGCTGTATACTGGCCCGGTAGTCATTGACGGGTAAGATCCAATTGCAATGGTACCAACCTAAGACAGGAGGCTGACGCCTTGAGGTCAGCTCATCCGATAACGGGTAAGGACCATATGTACTATTGGACAACCTAAGGCAGGCACAGTCCCTAAGCCACATGCTTGTTGTTTAAACAGAGAAGGGGAGATGTTGAGAGCCACAGCCGAAGGGGCCCCAGC
The DNA here is from genome assembly GCF_021218885.2 of Marmota monax. Lineage (NCBI taxonomy): Eukaryota > Metazoa > Chordata > Mammalia > Rodentia > Sciuridae > Marmota > Marmota monax. The sequence continues at coordinate 17,318 of NW_026694571.1, forward strand.
AAACTTTCAGACTGCCAGCTGATGATTGGCTCACAACAGCCCCAACAACTTCTAGCTGTTTGGCTCCTCTGCGGTGATGCTCATTGGGCTATTTCCCAGCCCTTTTAGACTACAGAGCTGCTCATTGGCGGACTTTTTTGGCTCCGCCCACACGACCCAGCCAATCGGCCTCAAGAGCAGGAGGAGTGGGGGAGGTTGTGAAGCTTGTGGGAAGCCGGTGGTGGCAGTTGGGCTCTGAGGGTTTTTCCTGAGGAGCTGTTTTGTTTGGCGTGTGTGGTTCTAAAAATAAAGTTCATTTCTTTTGACAAGTGGCTCCTGAATTGTGCCCAGCCAGACTGTGGCATGCCTACAAGGGCGTGTTCCCTTTATCCTGGAATTGGCACTATAGGAGCTCCCCTGGACACCAGGTGGGAGGGGTCTCCCGCCTGTAGAGGCGATTCCTCTTTACACTGGCTGCTGCAGTAAGCAAGCTCCCTCAGACACCCAGGTGGGAAGGGTCTCCCGATTGGATTGGCGAGTCCCCATCTATCCTTGCTGCAGAGACACAGGAGTTAACCAAGACACTCAGGTGGGAGGGGTATTCCGATTAGAAGGGGAAGCCCATTCTACCATGGGTGCAGCAGTGTAGGAACTCCCCCTGACCCCTAGGTTGGAGAGGATTTCCCGCCTGGAGAGGCGAGTCTCCTCTACCCTTGCTGCAGTGGAATGAGAGCTCCCCAGGAATCCCAGGTGGGAGGGGTCTCTTGCCTCCAGTGGCAGTCCCCTCTACCCTGTTTGTGGGAGTATATGAACTCTCCTGAATACCAGAAGGAAGGGATATTCTACCTGGAGGGTTGAGTTTCCTGTCCCCTGGCTCTGGCAGTATAGGTGCTCCCCCAACACCCAGGATATGGGGTCAAAAGTCTGTAAGGGTGAGTCCCCTCTATCCTGGGTGAGGAGGTATAGGAGTTACCCCAAGTGCTAAGTGTCTCTCACCTCGAGGTGTTAGTTGCCTCTACCCTAGCTGCTGAGGTATAGGAGCTCACATGAGCCCCAGGTGGGAAGGGTCTTCCACCTTGAGGGGCTAGTCCCCTCTAAACTGGCTAAGGCAATATAAAAGTTATCTGCATTCACAGGTGGGAAGTGTCTCTTGTCTGGGGGTGCAAGTAGCCTCTACCCTGGCTGCTGAGCTATATGAGCTACACCTGATACCCACGTGGGAGGGGTCTCCCGCCTAGAGGGTTGACTTCCCTCTACCCTGGCTGAGAGGGTTTACCAGCATTACCATACACCCAGACGGGAAGAGTCTCCTGCTTGGAGGGGAGAGTCCCCTCTATTCTGGCTGCTGTGGTGTAAAAGCACCTCTATACCCAGATGTGAGGGGTCTCCCGCCTGAAAGGGTGAGTCCCCTGTACCCTGGCTGCAGTGGTTTTCTACCTTTACCTGACACCCAGTTTGGATGGGTCCCTCGCCTGGAGGGACCCATGGCTGCAATGGTATAGGATGTCCCCCTTACACCAACGTGGGAAGGATCTACCGCCTTGAATGCAAGTCCCCTCTACACTGCTGTGGCAGTATATGAACTCCATTGGCAACCAGGTGGAAGGGATCTTCTGCCTGGAGAGTCCAGTCCCCACTCCCTTGGCTCTGGTTGTATAGGAGCTCCCCAAGACTCAGGATATGGGTTCTCCAAATGGAGGGATGAGTCTCCTTCTCCTCGACATTGGCTTCTGGGTTATCCATGCTTCCCAGACACCCAGATGTGAATGGAGTAATGAGTCCCTCTACCATGCCTGTGGCTGTATACAAGCTTTCCCAGGCACCCAGGTGGGAGTGGTATTATGCATGGAAGGGCAAGTCCCCTCTACTTTAGCTTTTACCATATAAGAGCTCCCACTACAACCAGGTAGGAGGGGTCTCCCACCTGTAGGGGTGAGTCCCCTCTACCCTAGCTGCTTTAGTAATCAAGCTCCCTGGGACACCCAGGAGGGAGGGGTCTCCCAAACCGAGGTGCAAGTCCCCACTACCCTGGCTTTGGAGGTATGGGAGCTCAACCAGATACCCAGGTGGGAGGGGTCTTCCGCCTGGAGGGGCGAGTCCCCTATACCCAGGTTAAGGGGGAATACAAATTACTCCCATTCCCAGGTGGGAGATGTTTCTCACCTGGAGGTGCGAGTTGCCTCTACCCTGGCTGCTGGGGTGTATGAGCTCCACCTGACACCCAAGTGGGAGGGATCTTCCACCTGGAGGGGTGAGTCTCCTCTAACCTGGCTGTAGTGGTTAAGGAGCTCCCCCTGACACACAGGTTGGAGGAGTCTCCCGCCTAGAAGGGTGACTTCCTCCTACCCTGGCTGCAGGGGTTTACCAGCTTTCCCAGAGACCCAGATGGGAAGGGCCTCCTTCTTGGAGGGGCGAGTCCCCTCTATTCTGGCTTCTGTGGTATAGGAGCTCCCCCCAAATACTAAGATGAGAGGTGTCTCCTGCTGGAAGGGGAAAGTCCTCTCCACCCTGGCTCTGGAGATTCACGAGCTACTCCCAAGAGGGGTAGGGGTCTCTTGCCTTGAGGGGCAAGTCCGATCTACAATGGCTGAGGTGGGATAAGAGCTCCTCCTGACAATAAGGTGAAAGGGGTCTCCCACCTGAAGGGGCGAGTCCCAGCATTCCCTGGCTGCAGCTGTATACCTGCTCCCCACAAAACCCAGGAGGGAGGGGTCTCACTCGTGGAGGGGAGAGTCCTCTCTATGGCTAAGTTGGAATACAAGCGCACCCTGGCACCAAGATGGTAGGGACCTCTCGCCTGGAGGAGGATGTTTACTCTACCCTTGCTGCAGCAGTATATGAGTTTTCCCTGACACATAGGTGGGAGATGTCTTTCACCTGGAGGTGTGTGTCCCCCCTACCCTTGCTCTGGCAGTATAGGAGCTCTCCTCAACACCCAGGTTATGGGGTCTCCTGACTGGAGAGGCGAGTCCCCTCTACACTTGCTGCTGCGGTATAGGAGTTCCCCTGACAACCAGGTGTGACGAGTCTCTAGCCTGTAGGGTAGAGTCCCCTCTACCCTGCCTGTGGCTATATAGGTGCTCCCCCATACAACCAGGTGGAAGGGATCTCATGCCTGGAGGGGCAAGTCCCCTCTTCATTGCCTGTGGCGGTATAAGAGCTCCCCCTGACACACAGCTAGGAGAGGTCTCTCGCCTTGACAGGCGAGTCCCCTTTATCCTTGCTGTGGCAATTATAAGCTCACCCCCCACACCCAGATGGGTCTCTTGCCTGGAAGAGCAAGAGTCCACTCTAATTTGGCTGGTGTCATATAAAACCTCCCAGGACACCCAGGTGGGAGAAGTCTACTGCCTGCATGGGCGAGTTCCCTCTACCCTGGCTGCAGTGGTATTAGAGCTCCCCCTGATACCAAGGTGGGAGGGGTCTCCCACCAGGAAGGGCAAGTCCCCTCTACCCTTGTTAAGGCAAAATACAAGCTCGCCCTGGCACCAAGATGGGAGGGGTCTCTCACCTGGATGGGCATGTCCACTCTATCCTGGCTGCAGCAGTATATGAGTTTCCCCTGACACCCAGGTGGGAGGGTGTTTCCTCCTGGAGAGGTGAGTCGACTATCCACTAGCTGCTGCTGTATAGGAGCTCCCCCAGTCATCCAGGTGAGAGAGGTCTCTTGAGCTCCCTGCCCAAGCCCTGGCCCTTGGATCTTCATTCTCTGGCCGGCCTCCTTGCTTGAACCTCTAGGGGAACTTTTTACTCTATGATACCCTGGGCTTGGACTGTGGGCCTCACTGGGGCCAGTATCCTACTCCTCTTGGCCTCACTGAACCTCAGAACCCTACTGACACCCACATGCCCAGCCTCGCCATTCCCTGCCCTTTCCTGGCCTGAGCCCTCCTTTTGGTCCCGAGCGTGGGCTTCTTTCTGGAGTCTGGCCTGCATCCCATCAACACCTTTCTTCTGGACTTTCATGCTGTATCCTCCTTCATCTCTCCTGTTGTCCCTGTCCCTGCTGGGACCCTTTTCAAGATCCCTTTCCAATAATGCTCACTACATCCAGGGGACTGGAATTGGGCCTTTGGCCCTGTGGGCTCCCTTTGGGAAAACATAGCTGTGCCCCTTGAATGGGACTTTTGACACTCTCTGCCCAAGCCCTGCTCCTCGATCCTGGCACTCAGCAGTGAACCTGGGCCTTGAGCCCTCCTCTCCCTGCACCACCCACTACCTTGCTCTCCCTTTTCCCTTTCCCAGCCTTGTCTGTTTTCATATGACCCAGGACCAGGTCCTGGCACTTGGCTCCCCATTCTTAGGCCTGGCTCCTTGCTAGAGATTCCTGTTGCCCTTCTTGAGGACCCTGTCCCTGTTCCTTGATTTCAGGCCCCTTCCTTGTCCCACCTCTTTTGCCTCCCCTCTGTTCCCATTGTACTGTGGTATTTTGTCATTTCCATAACCCTGCCCTCCCCCTGCTTCTCTCTAGTCTCGTCTTCTCCAATGGTTGCTGGCTTCCCACTGACACCCCCCCCCACAGTCCCTGGCCAAATGTATCCCTCACATTGTCTTCCTTTGGTCCTGGTCTCTCTTTGAGGACCTACTCACCTGGGACAGAGGAGTGGAATTGGCTGGCCTCTGGACCCTGAAGGATCTCTATGGGCAACACATCCCTGCCCCTCTCCTGGGCCCACTTTGCTGTCCAAACTTGACAACTGGCAGTGGACTTGGCCCTTGTGATGACTTTGCCCTGGGCAATCTCCTCCCTTCCCTCTCCTGCCCTCTAGCCTTGCAAGCTGGCCCTAAGCCAACCAAGCCCTTCCTCACCCTACCCCTTCACCCTACAGTCCCCTGGCCTGGCTGCCAGCCTGAGCTCCTTACTGCATTACTTGGGTTGTGTTGCTTTCTGTGCTGTCTCTTCCTGTCTGACCTGATCATCCCTTGATTTGGCCCCCAAGCACTCTTCCCTCTGTAACACTTGCACAGCCCACTGTCTCCCCATGATAGTGCAGATTCTACCTCTCCTTCCCCTACTGCTTTTTCCTGGAGAATGGGCCTCCTGCTCTTTGTGTCCCTATTAACTTTTGTTGGTGTTGGTTCCTTACCTTGGCTCCTTGATTGGGTCCTGGTTCTTGTCCTTCTCTTCACCCACCGTGACCCCCCACTGTGCCCTAACATTGCACTCCTCCAGGCCCCTGACCCTTTCCAGGTCTTTTGGCCTGGTTCCTGACACTTGATCCTCATCTGCACCAGGGTGCCATATGGGAAACAGAACCATGACCCTTGACTGGGCTACTTGCTCTCCCTAGGCCCTTGGGGCAGTACGAGGAACACTGACACCTGGCAATGTCACTGGGCCTTGAGCCTGACTCCCCCATGCTGGATCCCCTGTCTTCCCTCTCCAGCCCTGTTCACTGTCCTGAGCCCCCTGCATCAGTGCTGGCCCTTGGCTCTCCATTCCCTGGACTGGCTGCTCTCTTGAGCCTCTGGAGGTCCTTCTTGCTCTATGCTTCCCTGGGCTTGAACTGTGGGTCTTGCTGGGGCAACTTCCCCACTCCCCTTTTCTTCCCTGCATCTCACAACCCTAGTGCAGCCCCTGCCTGCATGGTCCCGCCCTTCCCTTCTTTTCCATAACCTGGGCCCTCCTCTAGGTCCCTAGCCTGGCTCCTTTCTGCAATCCTGATCTGCACCCCACAAACCTCCTTCTTCCAGCACTTCACTCTGTGACCTCCTTTGGCCCTCCTGTTGTCCTAGTCCCTGCTGGGCTCCTTTTCCAGATCCATTTCCCAGGATGCTGACCTGAGCCAGGGGATTGAACTGGGATGTTTGGCCATGCAGTCTTCCTTTTCAAAAAGGTAGCCTTGCCCCTTTCCTTTGGCCTCCTTCAGCCTGGGCCCTGCTCCTCAATCCTGACACCCTGCAGTGAATCTGGGCCATGATCCCTCCTCTCACTGCGCCACCTGTTCCCCTTACTCCCCTTTCTCCCCACATTCTGCTGCATCCAGGACAGAGGTGACTCACACTTCCAGACAGAAGGCCACTCCCACCTGAGTTTTGGGGGAGCTCCTACACTTCTGCAGCCAGGGTAGAGAGTTCTTGCCCCTATAGGTGGGAGACCCCTCACACCTGGGTGTTGGCAAATTCCAACCAGCCACAGCCAGGGTAGGGGTGACTCACCCCTCCAGGCAGCTTTACGGGGGAAGCTCATACCATCACAGCCAGAGTAGAGGGGATTGTCACCTCCAGTCTGCTCTACCCTGGCTAACATAGTATACAAGCTCCCTACAACACCCAGGTGGGAGTGATTTCTTCCTGGGGGGGCGAGTAACCTCTACCCTGGCTAGGGCTGTATAGAACCCCCACACAGGACACCTAGGTGGGAAGGGCCTTCCACTTGGAGGGGCAATTCACATCTACCCTGGCTGCAGTGGTATAAGAGCTCCCCCACCCTGAGATGCTGGTGGAAGGAGTCTCCAGCCTGGAGGGGCGGGTTCCCTCTACCCTGGCTGCGGTGGTATACTAGCCCCCTCCAACAACCAGGTGGGAGGCATCTCCAGCTTGGAGGGGCGAGTCACAGTACCCTGGCTGCAGCTCTATAAGAGCTCCCTTTAACACCCAGGTGGGATGGATCTCCTGTGGGGAGTGGCATATCCCCTATACTTTGGCCTCCATGGTATAGGATCTCCCACCTGACACCCTGGTGGGAGGGGTCTCCCAGCTGTAGTGGCGAGTCCTCTCTACCCTTGCTAAGGTGGTATACAAGCTCTCCTCAACACCAAGGTGGAAGGGATTTTCTTTCTGGATGGGCAAATCCCAACTACCATGGTTTAGTGGTATAAGAGCTCCCCACACCAAACACAAGTGGGAGGGTTCTCCCGCTTGGAGTGGCCAGTTTCTTTTTTCCTGATTCTTTGGTATATGAGCTCCCCTGACAACCAGCATTTAGGGGTCTCCCGCCTTGTGTGGTGACTCCCCTCTCTCCTGGATGCAGCAGTATACGAGCTCCTCCCCCCATAGCAACATGGAAGGGGTCTCCTGTCTGGAGGAGCTAGCACCCACTACACTGGCTAATGCAGTATACAAACACCAGGATACCTAGGAGGGAGGGATCTTCTGAATGGAAATGAGAATTCGCTGGCTAAGATGGTCTACAAGATCCCTGTGACACACAGGTGGGAGGGGTCTCCCATCTGAAGGGGCGAGTCCCCTTTTCCCTGGCTGAAGTGGTATACTAGCTTTCCTTGATAGCCAGGTGGGAGGGGTCTGCTGCCTGGAGGCATGAGTTCCCTCTACACTGGCTGTGGAGGTATACAAGAACCCCCAACAGACACCTAGATGGGAGGGGTCTCCCATCCAGAGAGGCAAGTCCCTTCTACACTGGCTGCAGCAGTATAAGATATGCCCCTCAAAAACTGGTGAAATGCATCTCCTACCTGGAGGGGCGAGTCCCCTCTATCCTGGCTGTAGTGTTATAGGAGCTCCCCTGACACTCAATTGGGAGGAGTCTCCCGCAAGGTGCCTAGAATCCCCTCTACTCTGCTGCAGCAGTATTTTAACTTCCCAGGATACCCAGGTGGGAAGGGTCTCCTGCCTTGAGGGGCGAGTCCCCGCTCCCCTGGCTGGGGCAGTATATGAGCTCCCTCGGACACCCAGGTGAGAGGGGTCTCCGACTGGAGAGGTGAGTCCCTGGTACCCTGGCTGCTGCTGTATAGGAGATTTCCCTGACAACCAGGTGGGAGACATCTCCCATCTGGAGGGGCACGTGGGCTCTACCCTTGCTAAGGTGGTATACAAGTTCCCTGCAACACCCAGGTGGGAGGAGTCTCCCACCTGGAGGGGCAAGTCCACTCTATCTAGGCTTCATCAGTGTAGGAGTGCCCCAGAGAAACCCAGGTGGGAGGGGTCTCCCGCCTGGAGGGGCAAGTCCACTCTAACCTGCCTGCAGTGGTATATGAGCTACCCCTACACCCAGTTGGGAGGGGTGTCCCGCCTAGAGTTGCGAGTCACCTCTACCCTGGATTCGGGGATGTATGAGCTATCCCCAGACACCCAAGTCAGAGGGGACTCCCTCATGGAGGGGCGAGTGCCTTCTACCCTGGCTTGGATGGGATACAAACCTCCCTACTGGAGGGGTGAATCCACTCTACCCTGGCTGTGGCCTTAAAGGAGCTCCCCTGATACTCCAGTGGGATGGCTGTCCTGCTGGGGGGGAGAGTCCCCTCTACCCTGGCTGCTGCTTTGTAGAGGCTCTCCCAGATACCCAGGTGGGAGGGGACTTTCGCCTGGAGGGGCAAGTCACCTCTACACTGGCTAAGGCGGTATGCAAGACCCCCACCACACTCAGGTGAGAGGGGTCTCCCACTGGAGTTGTCAGTCCCCTCTACCCTGGCTGGTGCTCTATAAGAGCTCCAGGAACACCCAGGTTGGAGGACTATCCCAACTAAAGAGGTGAACCCCTTACCCTGGCTGTGGCAGTATATGAGCTCCCCGGGACAACCAAGTGATAGGGGTATCAATCCTGTAGGGGTGAGTCCCCTGTATACTGAATACGGAGTTATTCGAGCTCCCACCAACACCCAGATAGGATGGGGCACCAGAGTGGAGAGGCAAGTCCCCTCTACCCTGGCTGCAGAGGTATAGGAACTCTGCCAGACACCCAGGTGTGAGGGGTATCCTGCCTGTAGGGGCAAATCCCCACTCTCCTGTCTGTAGCAGTATATGAGCTCCCTCTGACACACCCAAGTGGAAGGTGTCTCCTCCTAGTGAGGCAAGTCCTGGCTATTCTGGCTACAGTGTTACACAAGCTCCCTCTTCAATATTCAGATGCGAGGGTCTCATGCCTGGAAGGGAGAGTCCCCTTCACCCTGGCGGTATACAAGCTCCTCCAAAACACAGGTGAGAGGGGTCTCCCAACTGGAGGTGCAAGTCCCCTCTGCCCTGGCTTCAGAGGCATACAAGCACCACCTGACCCCCAGGTGGAATAGGTCTCCCACTTGGAGGGGTGAGTCCCCTCTACATTGGCTGGTGCCTCATAAGAATTCCTGGGATAACCAGGTGGGAGGGGTCTCCCGCGGGCAGGAGTGAGTCCCCTCTACCCTGGCTGTGGTGTTATACCAGCTGCCCCCCCCCCATACCCAGATGACTCACCGCCTGAAGGGACGAGTCACTTCTATCCTGGCTGCGGTGGTGGGATACTCCCCCTGATATCCAGGTGAAAGTGTTCTCCCGCCTGAAGCGGCCAGTCCCTGCTACAAGACTGCAGTTGTATATGAGACCCTCCACACACACACCCAGGTGGGAGGGGTCTCCCGCCTGTAGGGGTGAGTCCCCTATACCCTGGCTAAGGCCGAATACAAGCTCGCCCTAACACCAATGTGGGAGGGGTCTGTCGCCTGGAGGAGCAGGTCCCCTCTAACCTGGCTGTGGAGATATAAGAGCTCCCCCTGATACCTTGGTAGGAGGGGTCTCCTGCCTGGAGGGGCAAGTCTCCTCTACCATGTCTGGAGCAGTAATTGAACTCCTATGACACCCAGGTGAGAGGGCTCTTTCGCCTGTTGTGGGGAGTCCACTCTACACTGGCTGCTGCGGTATAGGAGCTCCCCCTGACACCCAGGTGAAAGGGGTCTCCCACCTGGAGGGGTTTGTCTCATCTATCCTGGCTACAGTGGTAATTGAGCTCCCCTGACACCCAGGTCAGAGGGGTCTCCCTCCTGGAGGCACAAGTCCCCTCTTTATTTGCTGCAGTGGAATATATGGTTCCCCAGACACCAATATGTGAGGGGTCCCCAGCCTAGAGAGGCCAGTCCTTTCTAACCTGGCTAAGGTGGTATACATGCTCCCTGGCACACCCAGGTGGGAGGGGTCTCCTACATGGAGGGGCGAGTCCCCACTACCCTGGCTGCATCGGTATATGAGCATCCACTGACACCCATGTGGGAGGGATCTCCTGCCTGGCAGGACGAATACCCTCTACCCTAGCTATGGGGGTGTAGGAGCCCCCTCAGACACCCAGGTGGGAGGGATCTCCCACCCGGAGAGCGAGTCCCCTCTACCCTGGCTGCTGCGCTATATGAGCTCCCCCTAACACCTGGTGGGAGGGGTCTCTCGCCTTGTGGAGCAATTACTCACAACCCTAGTTTTGGTGGTATTAGAGCTCCCCCCACAACCAGATGGGAGGCTTCTGACACCTGGAGGGGCGATTCCCTTGGGCGATTCCCGAGGGGTTGTATAAAAGCTCCCCAGGACACCCAGGTGGGAAGGTGTCCTGCCTGGATGGGCGAGTCTCCACTATCCTTGCTGTAGTGATATAAGTGCTCCACCCACACGCAGGATAGAGGGTTCTCTTGACTGGAGGGGCGAGTCCCCCCTATCCTGGCTGCAGCAGTATTGGGGCTTCCCTTGACAACCAGGTGGGAGGGGTCTCCCGCCTGGAAGGGCGAGTCCCCTCTACTTTGGTTGGTGCCCTATAAGGGCTCCCTGGACACCAAGATGGGAGGAGTCTTTTGCTTGCAGGGACAATCCCCTTTACCCTGGCTATGGCACTATAGGAGCTTCCCCAGACACTCTGGGGGGAGGGGTCTCCCGCCTTAAGGGGTGAGTTTCCTCTACCCTGGCTGCAGCAGTATTCAAGATCTCCCTGTTAACCAGGTGGGAGAGGTCTCCCAACTGGAACGGCGAGTCCCTGCTACCCTGGCTGCAGAGGTATAGGAGCCCCACACACACATACCCATGTGTGAGGGGTCTCCTGCCTGGAGGAATGATCGCCTCTATCATGGCTGCTGGGGTATACAAACTCCCAGGATACCCAGGTGGGTGGGGTTCCCCACATGGAGGTGCGAGTCCACTCTACCTTGGCTGTGGTGGTACAGAAGCTCCACCCGACACCCATGTGGGAGGGGTCTCCCTCCTAGAGTGGTGAGTCCCCTCTACCTTGGGTGCGGCAGTGTATGAGCTCCTCCAGAAATACAGTTGAGAGGGTCTCCCGCATGGAGGGGCAAGGCCCCTCTATTCTGGCTGAGGCCATATAGAAACACCCCCGACACTCACGTTAGAGAGGTCTCTTGACTGGAGGGGCGAGTTCCTTCTACCCTGGTTGCAGAGGTATTCGAGCTTCCCCCAACACCCAAATGGGAGGGATCTCCCACCTGAAGGGGCAAGTCCCCTCTCCCCTGGCTGCGGCAGTGGCAGTATATAAGCTCCACCAATATCCAAGTGGGGGCCCTCCGGCCTGGTGTTTGAGTCCCCTCGACACTGGCTGTGGCAGTGTACAAGCTCCTACAGACACTCAGGTAAGAGAGGTCCCTCGTTTGGAGGGGCAAGTCCCTTCTACCTTGGCTAAGGCAGTATACAAGCTACCCTGGGAAACCCAGTTTCGAACGTTCTCCCTCCAGGAAAGGCGAGTACTTCTACTTTGTCTGGTGCCCTATCAAAGCTCCCTGGACACATAGGTAGGAGGGGTCTCCCGCCTGCAGGGGTGAAACCCTCTGCCTTGACTGTGGTGGTATACAATCTCCCCCCGACATCCTGGTGTGAGGGGTCTCCCAACTGAAGGGTTGAGTCCCCTTTAACCTGGCTGCAGAGGTATAGAAGCTCCCCTGACACCCAGGTGGGAGGGATCTCTTCCCTGGAGAGGCAAGTCCCTGTTACACTGGCTGCTGAGGTATATGAGCCTAGCCCCTGGGACAACCAGGTGGAAGGGGACTACTGCCTATAGTGGTGAGTCCGTTATACTCTGGATGTTGCAGTATAGGAACTCCCCTGACACCCAGGTTACAGTGGTCTCTTGACTGAAGGGGCGAGTCCCCTCCACACGGTCTGCAGCGGTAAAGGAGCTCCCCCTGAACACCCAGGTGGAAGGGGTTTCCCGCCTGGAAGGGCGAGTCCTCTCAACCCTAGCTGCAGTGGTATAGGAGCTCCTCTCCCCCACACACACCCAGGTGGAAGGGTTTCCCGCCTGGATCAGCGAGACCCCTGTACCATAAATGAGGAGATATACAATCTCACCCAGAAACCCAGGTGGGAGGGGTCTCCTGCATGGTGGGGGGATTCTCCTTTACTTTGGCTGGTGCCATATAGAGCTCCCAGGACACCCAGGTGGGAGGATTCTCCCTGGCTGCGACAGTATTTAAGCTCCTCCAGACAACCAGGTGGGAGGGGTCTCCCGCCTGGAGCAACAGTTCCCTGTATCCTGGCTTTGGCGGTATACAAGCTCCCCCAGACACCCAGGTTGGAAGGGTCTCCTGCATGGAGGGGCAGTTCTCCTCTTCCCTGGCTAAGGTGATATGCAACTTCCCCCTGACACACACGTGGGAGGGGTCTCTCACCTGGAGGGGCGAGTCCCTTCGACTTTGGCTGGTGTTCTATAAGAGCTCCCTGGACATCCAGGTGTGAGGGGTCTCCTGCCTGCAGAGGCGAACTCCTCTACCCTAGCTGTGGCAGTATAGGGGTTCCCCCCAACACACTGGTGAAAGTGGTCTCCCACCTGTAGGGGCAATTCTCTTCTACCCTGGCTGCAGCCGTATTCAAGCTCCCCCCACAACCAGGTGGGAAGGGTCTCCGACTGGAGGGGCGAGTCCCTCTACCCTGGCTATAGAGGTAGAAGCTCCCCCAACACCCAGGCAAGAGGGGTGACTCCCCAGAAGAGGCGAGTCCCTGCTACCCAGATGTGGCATTATATGAGTCCAACCCCGGCATACCCAGGTGGGAGAGGTCTCCTGCCTGGATGGGCTAGTCCCCTCTACTCTGGCTGTGGAGGTATACAAGTTCCCGCCGATTCCTATGTGGGATGGGTCTGCCACCAGGAGGGGCAAGTAGGCTCTACCCTGGCTGCAGCAGTATAAAAGCTTCCCCTGACACCCAGGTGGGAGAGGTCTCCCTCCTTCAGTGGTGAGTCCCCTCTACCCTGGCTGTGGCTGTGTAAGTGCTCTCCCAGACACCCAGATGGGAGGGGTCTCCCACACGGAGGGGCGAGTCCACTCTATTCTGGCTGAGGCATTATAGGACATCCCCCCTACACCCACTTTATACTTTTCTCTTGACTGGAAGGGTGAGTACCTACCTCTACCCTGGCTGTGCCAGTATTCAAGCTTGCCCTGAGATCCAGATGGGAGGGGTCTCCCACCTGGAGGGGCTAGTCCCCTCTCCCTGGCTGTGGCAGGATACAAGCTCCCCCAATACCCAGGTGAGATGTGTCTCCAGCCTGGAGCAACAAGTCCCCTCTACCATGGCTGCAGAGTTACACAAACTCCCCCAGATACCCAGGTGGGAGGGGTCTCCCGCATGGAAGGGCAAGTTACCTCTTCCCTGGCTAAGGTTGTATACAAACTCACCCCACCTCAAAACATAGGTGCAAAGGGTCTTTCACCTGCATGGGCGAATCCCCTCTACCCTGGCTGTGCAGTGTAGGAGCTTTCCCCACACGCAGGTTTGAGGGTTCTCTTGTCTGGAGGGGCGCATTCCCTCTACCCTGGCTGCACCAGTATTGGAGGTTACCCTGACACCCAGGTGGGAGAGGTCTCCCGCCTGGAAGGACGAGTCCCCTCTACTTTGGCTGGTGCCCTATAAGGGCTCCCTAGACACCCAGGTGGGAGGGGTCTTCCGCCTGCAGGGGCAAACCTCCTTACCCTGGCTGAGGCAGTATAGGATCTCCCCCAGACAACCTGGTGGGAGGGGTCTCCCGCCTATAGGGGCGAGTTTCCTCTACACTGGCTGTGGTGGTATTGGAGCTCCCTTGTCAACCAGGTGGGAGGGGTCTCCTGATTGGAGGGGAAAGTCCTTTCTACCCTGGCTGCAGAGGTACAGGAGCTCCCCCAACACCCAGGTGGGAGGGGTCTCTCCCCCTGAGCGGTAAGTCCCTGGCTACCCTGATTGCAGCAGTATAGGAGTTCCCACACACACATTCAGGAGGGAGGGGTCTCCCGCTTGGAGAGGCGAGTTGCCTCTATCATGACTATATGAGGTATATGAGCTCCCATGACTCCCAGGTGGGAGGGGTCCCCTGGCCTAGAGGAGCAAGTTCCCTCTGCTGTGAGTTCCACATGACACCCATGTGAAATGGGTCTTCCACATGGAGGGCAAGTATACTCTAACGTGGCTGCAGCAGTATACATGCTTCCCCTGATACGCAGGTGGGAGGGGTCTCCTGCCTTCCTTGGTGAGTCCCCTATACCCTGGATGCTGTGGTGTATGAGCTCCCCCAGACACCCAGGAGGGGAAGGTTCTGTCCTCTAGAAGGGAGAGTCCCTGCTACTCTGGCTGCCTTGGTATACAAGGCCCTTCTGACACCCAGGTGGAATGGGTCTCCTGCCTAGAATGGTGAGTCCTCTCTACCCTGGCTCTGGAGGTATAGGAGCTCCCCCCGACACCCAGGTGGGTGTCTTGACTGGAGGGGCGAGTCCCTTCTACCATGGCTTCAGCTGTATAGGAGCTCTCCCTCCATATCCAGGTGGGAGGGTATCCCACCAGGAGGATACCCTGGCTTTGGGGATATAAGAACTCCCCCTAACACTCAGGTGGGAGAGGTCTCCCACCTGGAAGGGCAAGTCCCCAGTACCCTGGCTTCAGGGATACAGGAGCTCCCCAGGAATTCCAGGTGGAGGGGGTCTCTTGCCTGGATGGGAGAGTCCTACCATGGCTTTTTCAGTATAAGAGCTCCCCCTGACACCCAGGTGGAAAGGGTGTCCGGCCTGGTGGGGCAAGTCCGCTCTACTTTGGCTGCAGTGGTGTACAAGCACCCACTGGACACCCAGATGGGAGAAGTTGCCGACTGGAGGGGAGAGTTCCCACTACCCTGGCTATGGTGGTATATGAGCTCCCCAGGACTCCCAGGTGGGAGGGGCTCTCCCACAGAAGAGGGCAAGTCCCTTCTTCCCTGCCTGCAATGGTATATGAGCTCCCTCTGATACCTAAGTTGGAGGAGTATCTTGTTCTGGAGGGACGAGTCTCCCTACCCTGGTTTGGCTGAATTCAAGATTCCCCTGACACCAGTTGGTTGGGCTCTCCCACCTGGACAGGCGAATCCCCTCTATGGTTACTGCAGTGGTATAGGAGCTCCACCAGAAACCCACGTGGGAGGAGTCTCCCACATGGATGGGCAAGTCCTGTCTACCTTGGCTGTAGTGGTATACAAGCTCCCCCTGACACCCAGATGGGAGGGGTCTCTCTCCTGTAGGGGGAGTCCCCTCTACTTTGGCTGGTGCCCTATAAGAGCTCCCTGGACATCCAGATGGGAAGTGTCTCCTGCCTGCAGTGGCGAACCCCTCTACCCTGGCTCTGGTAGTATAGGAGCTTCCCCCAACACCCTGGTGGGAGGGGTCTCCCGCCTGTAGGGGCAATTTCCCTCTACCCTGGCTGCAAAGGTATAAGAGCTCCCCTGAACCCAGGTGGGAGGGGTCTCTCCCCTGGAGAGACGAATCCCTGCTACCCTGGCTGGATCGGTATATGAGACCCCAACCTCAGGACACCCAGGTGGGAGGTGTCTCCGGCTTGGAGGGGCAAGTTTCCTTGGCTGTGTTGGTACACCAGTTCCCTCTGATTCCCAGGTTGGAGGGGTATGCCACCTGGATGAGTGACTTGCCTCTACCTGGCTGCTGGGGTATATGAGCTCCCTTGACACTCAGGTGGGAGGTGTCCTTTGCCTGGAGGGTCGTGTCCTCTCTACCATGGCTCAAGCTGCACATAAGCTCCAAAAGACACTCACTGTGAGGAGTCTTCCCACTGGAGAAGCGAGTCCACTGTACCCTGGCAGCAGCAGTATAGGAGCTCCTCCTGACACCCAGGTGGGAGGGGTCTCCCACCTAGATTGGTGAGTCCCCTCTACCCTGGCTAAGGCGGTATAGGAGTTTCCCCCACTCCCAGGTGGGAGGTCTCTCGCCTGCTGTGCAAGTGGCCTCTAACCTGACTGCAGGGATATATGAGCTCCACCTGACACCCAGGTGGAGGGGTATCCCACCTGGATGGGTGATTCCCCTCTACTTTAGCTCTTGCCATATAAGATCGCCCAGTACACCCAGGTGGGAGTAGCTTCTGCCTGGAGGGGCGTGTTCTCTCTACCCTCTTTTGGAAGTATAGGAGCTCCCCTGCCACACCCAGGTGGAAGGGGTATCCTGAATGAAGGGGCGAGTCCCCTCTACCCTGGCTGCGGAGGTATAGGAGCTCACCCAGATACCCAGGTGGGAGGGGTCTCCACTTGGAAGGGCAATTCTGCTCTACCCTTGCTGCAGCAGTAGAGGAACTCCCCCTGACACGCAGATGGGAGGGGTCTCCCGCCTAGATATGGGAGTTCCCTCTAACCTGGCTGCTTAGGTATAGGAACTCCCTTGACACCCAATTGGGAGGAGTCTCCTGCCAGGAGGCTAGAGTCATCTCTACCTTGTTGCAGTGGTACAGGAACTCCCCAGGTGGAAGGAGTCAACAGCCACGAGTGGGGAGTCCACCTTCCCTGGCTGCTGCCATATAGGATCTCCTCCAACACCCAGGTGTGAGAGGTCTCCCGCATGAAGGGGAAAGTACCCTCTACCGTGGCTGCTGTGGTATAAGTGATGCCCCTTATACCCAGGTGGGAGGGGTCTCCTGCCTGGAAGGGCAAGTACACAATACCCTGGCTGCAGGGGTATAAGAGCTCCACCCCCCACACCAAGGTAGGAGGGGTCTTCCCTCTGGACGGGGGATCCCCCTTACCATAACTGAAGAGATATAGGAGCTACCCCCTCACACACTTAGGTGGAAGGGTCTCCCACTTGTAGGGGTGATTCCCCTCAACCCTGGTTGCAAGGGTATATGAGCCCCTTCCTACCATCAGGAGGGAGGGGGCTCGCTCCTGGATGAGGGAGTCGTTGCTATCCCAAGTGCAGCTGTATATGAACCCTCCCCCCCGCCAGACATCTTGTGGGAAGGGTGTTCAGCCTGGAGGGGCGAGTCCCCTCTACCCTGGCTAAGGCAGTATAGGAGTTACCCCCATTCCCAGGTGAGAGAGGACTTCTGCCGGGATGGGCAATTGCACTCTACCCTGGCTGCAGCCATCTACCAGCTCCACCTGATACCCAGGTGAGAGGAGTCTCCCACCTAGAGGGGTGACTCCCCTCTACTCTGGCTGAGGGCATGTACCAGCTCTTCCTGGCACCCAGGTGGGGGGGTCTCCTGCTTTGAGGGGAAAGTCCCCTCTATTCTGGATGCTGTGTTATAGGACCTCCCTCCACTTCCCAGATGGGAAGGTTCTCAAGCCAGAAGGGGCGAGTCCCCTCTATGTTGGCTGCAGTGATATACTCGCTTTCCCTGACACCCAGGTTGGATGGTTCTCTCCCCTGGAGGGGCGAGTCCCCTCTACTCTAGCTGCAGTGGTATAGGAGCTCCCCCCTACACCCAGGTGGGAGGGGTCTCATGCCTGGAGGGGCAAGTCTTCTCTACCCTGGCTAAGACGCTATACAAGTACCTCCCTACACACAGGTGGGAGTGGTCTTCCACATGGACAGGCCAGTCCCCTCTACCCTGGCTGCTGTGGTTTAGTATTTCCCCCACACACACCCAGGTGGGAGGGGTCTCCCACATGGAGGAGCAAGTTTCCTCTACTCTCTCTGTGGTGGTATATGAGTTCCCCCTGACACCCTGGTGTGGGAGGTTCTTTCACCAAAAGGTGCAAGTACATTCTACTGTGGCTTTGGTGGTATATGAGCTCCCGCAGACAGCCAGGTTGGAGGAGTCTCCAGCCTGGAGGGGAGAGTCTCCTCTACACTGGCTAAGGTGGTATACAAGTTCCCGAGGACACCAAGGAGGGAGGGGTCTCCTGCCTCAAGGGGCGAGTCCCCACTACCCTGGCTGCAGAGGTATATGAGCGCCTCCCCCACCCAGGTATAAGTGTCTCCCTCCTGAAGGGGAGAGTCCCCTCAACACTGGCTACAGGGGTATAAATTCCCCCTCCTTCTCCCATGCTGGAGGGATCTCCCACTTGGAGGGTTGAGTCGCTGCTACCCCAGCTGTAGCTGTATACGAATCCCCCCTCTCCAGTCACCCATGTGGGAGAGGTCTTTGGCCTGGAGGGGCATGTCTCCTCTACCTTGGCTAAGGCCGAATAAGCATTACCCCCATTCCCAAGTGGGAGGTGTCTCAGGCCTTGAGGTGCCAGTCCCCTTTACCCTGGCTGCTGGATATATGAGCTCCACATGAAGCCCAGGTGGGAGGGGTCTTTCGGCCAGATGGGCGAGTCACCTCTGACCTGACTGTGGTGGTATACAGTTCCTCAGGACACCCAGGTGGGAGGGGTCTCCCGCATAAAGGGGCTAGTCCCCTTTATCCTGGATGCTGTAGTATAGGAGCTCCCCTGACACTGAGGTGGGAGGAGTCTCCCGCCTGGATGGGAGAGTCCCTTATAACCTTCCTGCAGTGGTATAGTAGCTCACCAGGACATTCATGTGGAAGGAGTCTCTTGCCTGGAGGGGCGAGTCCCCTCTACCCTGGCTGTGGTGGTGTATGATCTCCCACAGACACTCAGGTAAGACAGTCCCAGTGCCTGGAGGGGCAAGTTCATCTATCCTGGATATGGCGGTATATGAGCACACACCCCCCACCATACCCACATGGGAGAGGTCTCCAATATAGAGAGGCCAGTGCCCTCTACCCTAAATGTTAGAGACTGTAAACAAGTCAAGATGGCGCCTGGCATTTTACAGAGGGAGTGGTTTGTGAAGTAACGCCAGCTAGCCATTAAGAGTGGAGATTCCTTATTGGTTGACTGCTGTATCTAGTTTATGTTAATTAAGATAAGCTGTGTGGAATGTATATATACCCCTACGGTCCTACAATAAACAGCTTCCACTCCTGCTGTATCAATCTACACAAGTTGCTCATCACCCCCCGGTTATATTGCTGCAGCTTGCTGCAGCTTGCTGCAGCCGGCCTGCGGCACCTATCTGCTGCAGTATATGAGCTCCCCCACTGACACCAAGTGGGCGGGGTCTCCCACCTGCAAGGAAGAGTTTCCCCTATCTTCCCTGTGGCTGTATAGGAGTTCCCCTGGACACCCAGGTGGAAGCGGTCTCCTGCCTGGATGGGTGATTTCCCTCTACCCTGGCTGTGGCAGTATAGATTCCCACTCCTAGAGCAGTGAATCCCCTCTACCCTATCTGTGAAGGTATACAAGGTTCCTTAGACATCCAGGTGGGAGAGGTCTCCCACCTGGAGAGGCAAGTTTCCTATACCCTGGTTTTGGCAGTATACATGCTCACCTCAGCACCTAGGTGGGAGGGGTCTCCTACCTGGATGGCCCTGTGCCCTTTACTTTGGCTGGTGGAAAGTAAGATCTTCCAGGACAGCAATGTGTGTGGCATCTTCTGACTGGAAGGGCAAGGCCCCTCTACCCTGACTGCAGAGGTATAGGAGCCACCCAAACACCAAGGTGAGAAGAGTCTCCGGATTGGAAGGGCAACTCCCCTTTAACCATGCTGCAGCGGTATATGAGCTCCCCTGACACCCAGGTGGGACGGGTCTCTCACCTGGAGGGGCGAGTCCCTGCTACCCTGGCTGTGGTGGTATACAAGATCCCCAAACAACCTAGTTGGGAGGGGTCTCCTGTCTGTTGAGACGAGTCTCCTTTACCCTGGCTGTGGCAATATACAACCTCCCCCTGACACCCTGGTCGAAAGTGTCTCTTGCCTGGTGCAGCAAGTACCCTCTACACTGGCTGCAGTGGTATATGAGCTCCCACCACTCTCAGGTGGGAGGGGTCACCCGTCTGGAGGGGTGAATCCTCTCTACACTGGATCTTGCACTATAGGAGCTCTCCTGAAAAACTGTTGGGAGGAATCTCCTGTGTGGAGTGTAGAATCCCCTGGACCCGGTCTGTGGTGGTATAGGAGCTCCCATTTACACCCAGGTTTTAGTTGTCTCCCAACTGGAGGGGCGAGTCTCCTCCGTCCTGCCTTTGGACATATAGGAGCTCCCCACACACACACAGGAGGGAGGAGTCTCTTGCCTGAGGGGTGAGTCCCATCTACAATGGTTGCAGCGGGATAAGAGCTCCCCCTGACAACCAGGTGAAAGGGGTCTCCTACCTGGAGAGGTGAGTCTCTGCTACCCTGACTGCAGCTGTATACCTTCCAGCTCCAACACCCAGGTGAGAGGAGTCTCCACTTTTAGGAGCAAGTCCCCTTTACCCTGGCTAAGGCAGAATTCAATCTCGTCCTGGCACCAAGATGAGAGAGGTATCTCGCCTGGAGGGCTGAGTTGGCTCTCCCCTAGCTGCTGCTGTATAGGAGCTCCCTGGACACCCAGGTGTGAGGGGTTCTGTGGCAAGGAGGGGTGAGTCCCCTCTACCCTGGCTTGGCAGTATATGAGCTGCCCCCCACCAAACCCACGTGGGAGGGGTCTCCATTATGGAGGGGAGAGTCACCTCTACCATGGCTGCTATTGTATATGAGCTCCCCCTGACACACTGGTGGGAAAGGTCTTCCACCTGGAGGTGCAAATACCCTCT
The DNA here is from genome assembly GCF_021218885.2 of Marmota monax. Classification (NCBI taxonomy): domain Eukaryota; kingdom Metazoa; phylum Chordata; class Mammalia; order Rodentia; family Sciuridae; genus Marmota; species Marmota monax. The sequence goes on from NW_026694571.1 coordinate 37,743, forward strand.
ACCCTGGCTAAGGAGTTATACAAGCTCCCTGTGACACCTAGTTGGGAGGGGTCAACTACGTGGAAGGGTGAGTCCCCACTACCCTGGCTACAGTGGAATATGTGCACCCACACCCACACCCAGGTGGTTGGGGTTTCCTGACTGGAGGGGTGAGTCCCCTCTACCCTGGCTGAGGCAGTATACTAGCTCCCCCTGACACCCAGGCAAGTTGGGTCTCCCGCCTAGATTGGGGAGTTTCCTCTACCCTTCCTGTGGGGGTATAGGAGCACCCCTGAACACCCCTGAACAGGTGGAAGGAGTCTCTACCCTGGAGGGGCAAATCCCCTCTACCCTGGCTGTAGCAGTATAGGAGCTCCCCCTGACACTCAGCTAGGAATTCTCTCCCACCTACAATAGTGAATTCCCTCTACCCTAGCGGTGGAGGTATACAAGCTTTCTCAGATTCCCAGGTGGGAGCCTGGGAGCCCACCTGGGAATCTGAGAAAGCTTGTATACCTCCAAGCGAGTCCCCCTACCCTGGCTGGGAGGTTTAGGAGATCCCCCAGACAGCCAGGTGGAAGAGGACTCCTGCCTGGAGGGTTGAGTCCCCTCTAACCTGGCTGCAGTCGTATAGGAGCTCCCCTGACACCCAGGTGGGAGCAGTCTCTCGCCTGGAGGGGGGAGTCCTTGCTAACATGACTCCACGGTATAAGAGCCACCCAAGACACCCAGGTGGGAGGGGTTTCCAGAATGGCAAGGTGAGTGCTCTCTACCCTCGCTGTGGTGGTATATGAGCTCCCCTCGACACCCAGATTGGAGGGGTCTTCACCTGGAGAAGCAAGTCCCCTCTAACCTGGCTGCAGCTGTACATAAGATCCCAGCAACACTCAAGTGGGAGGGGACTCCTCCAGAAGGTGTGAGTCCCCTCTACCATGGTTGAGGCAGTGTACTAGCTCCCCCAACACCCAGTTGGGAAGTGTCTCCTGCCTGGAGGGGTGAGTCCCCTCTATCCTGCTGGGAGATTTATATGGATTCACCCAGACACCCAGGTGAAAGTGTTCTCCAGCCTGGAAGGGCGAGAACCTGCAGCTCTATAGGAGCCATCCTTAAAAACCCAAATGGGTGGGGTCTGGAGAGGTGAGTCCCTGCTACTCTGGCTGCACCTAGAAATGAGCTCCCCCTGACACCCATGTGAAAGGGGTATCCTGCCCGGGGGGGGGGTGTCGAATCCCTGCTAACCTGGCTGCAGCTATTCAGGAGCTTCCACCCCACGGGGCACCCAGCTGGAAGAGATTTCATGCGTGTAGGGGTGAGTCTCCTGTACACAGGCTGAGGCAGAATACAAGCTAGCATGGACACCAAGGTGGGAGGGGTCTCTTCCCTGGAGGAGCAAGTCCGCACTACCCAGGCTGCAGAGGTATAAGGGCTCCCACAGAAAACCATGTCTTTTTCATGCACCCAGGCCCAGGTGCTAGCACTTGGCTCTCCATTACTGGGCCCAGATCTTTGCTTGAGCCCCTGGCTGCCCTTCTTGAGGACCCTGTCCCTGTCCCTTGGTTTCAATTCCCTTTTGCTGTCCCCTTCCTGTGCCACCCCTCTGTTCTCCTCATGGTGTGGTATCCTCCTGCCCCTACCCCAACTCAGCCCTTACTAACCCTCACACTTTGTGCTCCAGTCTCTGGCCCTGGATTCAAATATGAGCCAGGGCACCTTATGTGAAACAGAGCTCTGACCCTTGCCTGGGCCCATTGCTCTCCCTGGGTGCTTGGTCCTCCACGAGGAACTCTGACACCTTTACGTGGCCCTGGGCATGGAGCCTGACTGCACTCAGCTGGATCCCCTGCCTTTCCTCCCAAATTTTGTCCAGTGTCCTCTGTCCCTCTCCAAGCCATGGCCCTTTGCTTTCTGTTACCAGGCCTGGCTCTTTGCTTGAACCTCTGGTGGCCCGTCTTGCTCACTGCTTTTCTGGGCATTGTCTGAGGGCCCCTGGCTGGGGCCACTTTCATGCTCGCCGGCTTTCCTGTACCTCAGTACCATAGTGCAGCTCTGCCTTCCTGGCCCGGTTTCCCGGCTCTCCCCTGGACTGTGCCCTCCACTAGGTCCCTTACTGGGCTCCTTCCTGGGGTCCTGATCCCCAGTACTCCCAAACCCATCTTGCAGCCCTTCAGGCTGTGCCCTCCTTTGGCCTTACAGTCCTTTCTATATCTGCCACACTCACTTTCCTGATCCCCTTCTCAGGATGCTCACCAGGGACAGGTGACTTGGTCTGGCCTCTTGACCCTGGGGGCTCCCTTTTGGAAAACGTAGCCCTTCCCCTTGCCTGTGCCCTTTGGCCTCCCTCAGCCTGGACCCTGCTCCAGACCCCTGAAACCCCAGCAGTAGACCCAGGCCTTGAGCCCTTCTCCCTGTGACCCAGCTGCTTCCCTTTCTCCCCTCCCATCCCTCACTATCTATGTGTTTTTTTTTTTTTTTCATTCACCCAGTCCCAGGTGCTAGCACTTGGCACCCCATTACTGGGTGTGGCTCCTTGCTGGATCTCCGTCCTTCTTGAGGACACTGTGCCTGTCCCATGGATTCAGGCCCCTTTTGCCAGCCCCTCTTGTACATCCCCTATGTTCACCTCATGCTATGTTATTTTTGCACTGCCAAAGCCTGCACTACACTTGCTTCGCTCTAGCCTGGTCTCCTCAAGTGGGTCCTGCATTCTACCGACTCCCCCAACCTTCACACACCAGGTATCCCCTCACAGTATCCTCATTTGCCATCATTGGTCCAGTTACCTATCTGAGGATCTACTAACCTGGGGCAGGGGAGTGGATTTAGCTGGTCTCTGCACCCTGAATCCTCCCTATGGGAAACAAAGCCCTTCCAGTCACCTGAGTCCCCTTCACTGCCTTTACCTTGAGGCTTTGCAGTTAACATGAGACTTGCTCCAACCCAGCCCTGAGCATGCTCTTCCCTTCCCTCCCCTGCCCTCGGGCCTGGCATGCTGCCCCTACCCCAACCCAGCCCTCCCTAACCCTGACAATTTGTGCTCCATTCTCTGGGCCTGGGTGCTCACATAGGCCCCTGACCATGTTCCTCATGTCCCTTGACATAGAATAGAGTCTCCTCCTGTTGGGTCTGACCTGGGGGCCCCCTTACTTGGGCCCCCCATCGGGCTCATTTGGGTTCCCCTTGTGTTTTTCTCTGAATCCTGGTCCTCACGCAACCCTATTTCTCTTCCCATTACACTTTTACCTGGTGTGTGCAGGTCTCCTGATCCTTGGGACCCTCATCAAAATCGGTTGGGTGGGTCCCTTGCCAGGGGTCCTGCCTTGGGTCATGGCTCAGACCCTACAGTGCACCCACCAGGACCTCCTGCTGTGCTCTTTAGTCCCCCTCCTCCTGGCCTCCTTCCCTTGTCTGGCCTCCCTTGTCATGTCCCTGGCCGTGGATTCAAAGATGAGCCAGGGAACCTTATGGGAAACAGAGCTCTGCCCCTTGCCTGGGCTCCTTGCTTTCCCTGGGTGCTTGGTCCTCCACCAGGAACCCTGACACCTGGAGGTGCCCATGGGCCTGGAGCCTGACTTCCCCCTGCTGGATGCGCTGTCTTCCCTCCCAAATCTTGTCCTGTGTCCTGAGGCCATACCCAAGTCCTGGCCCTTGATTCTGTGTTCCCAGGCCTGGCTCCTCGCTTGAGCCTCTGGTTGCCCTTCTTGCTCACTGCTTTATTGGGCATTTTCTGAGGGCCCCTCGCTGGGTCCACTTCCTGATCCCCTTGGCTTTCCTGTACCTCAGTACCCTAGTTCATCCCTTCCTTCCCTGCCTGGCTTTTCCTGCTCTCCCCTGGCCTGAGCCCTCCTCTAGGTCCCTTTTTGGGCTCCTGCTGGGAACCTGACCCCCAGCCCACCCACACCTGTCCTGCGGCCGTTCAGACTGTGTCCTCCTTCAGCCCTCCAGTCTTTCTGTCTCTGCCACACCCGCTTTCCTGATCCTCTTCCCAGGATGCTCATCCGGGCCAGGTGACTTGGCCTAGCCTCTTGGCCCTGGAGGCTCCCTTTGGGAAAACATAGTCCTGTCCCTTGCCTGGGCCTTTTGGCCTCCCTCAGCCCAGGTCCTGCTATGGACCCCAGACACCCTGCAGTGTAGGGGGCCTTGAGCCCTTCTCCCCCTGTGCCAGCTGCTCCCCTTTCTCCCCCCCCAAACCCCTCCCTATCCATGTTTCTTTTCTTTCACCCAGGCCCAGGTGCTAGCACTTGGCTCTCCATTACTGGGCCTGGCTCCATTTTTGAGCCCCTGGCCACCATTCTCGAGGACCCTTTCCCTTTCCCTTGGTTTATGGCCCCTTTTGGCTGTCCCCTCCTGTGCCTCCCCTCTGTTCCTCTCATGCTGTGGTATCCTGGCACTGCCTAAGCCTCTGTATCCCCTGCTTCACTGGAGCCTAGGCTCCTCAAATGGGTCCTGCAGCCCCCCAACACCCCCCCCAACCTCCGCTCGCCAGGTATCACATCCCAGTACGCTCTTTTGCCCCTCATTTGTCCAAGTCCCTCTCTGAGGATATACTCACCTGGGGCAGAGCAGTGGATCTGAATGCTCCCTATGGGAAATACAGCCCTGCCAATCAACTGATGTCCCTTCACCGCCTGTACCTTGAGGCCTGCCAGTTAACATGGGACTTGCTCCAACCTAGCCCTGAGCAATCTCCTCCCTTTCCTCCCCTGCCTTCTGGCCTTGCATGCTGCCCCTACCCCAACCCAGCCCTCCCTAATGCTGACCCTTTGTCCTACAGTCTCCAGGCCTGGGCACTTGCCTAGGCCCCTGACCTTGTTACTCATGTCCCTTGACATAGCATATAGTCTCCTTGTGTTGGGTCTGATATGGTCCCCCTTACTTGGGACCCCAGCAGGCTCACCTAGGTGCCCCTTGTGCTTCCCTCTGTCTCCTGGTCCTCACACAGCCCCTACCTTCCTTCCCGTTGAGCTTTTTCCTGATGCTTGCTGGTCTCCTTCTCCTTGGGTCCTCATCACAATTGGTTGGGTGGGTCCCTTTCCTGGAGGCCTATACTGGGTCATGGCTCTCACCCTGCAGTGCACCCACCATGATCCCCTGCCATGCCCTTTCAACCCCCTCCTTCTTTCCCCCTTCTCTTGTCTGGCATCCCTTGCCAGGTCCCTGGCCCTGGATTCAAATATGAGCCAGAGCACCTTATTTGAAAAAGAGCTCTGCCCCTCGCCTGGGCCCCGTGCTCTCCCTGGGTGCTTGGTCCTTCACCAGGAACCCTGACACCTAGAGGTGGCCCTGGGCCTGGAGCCTGACTGCCCCATGCTGGATCCCCTGCCTTCACTCCCAAATCTTGTCCAGTATCCTGAGCCACTGCCCAAGCCCTTTCCCTTGGCTCTCTGTTCCAATGCCTGGTTCCTTGATTGAGCCTCTGGTGGCCCTTCTTGTTCACTGCTTTTCTGGGCATTGCCTGAGGGCCCCTCTTTGGGGCCGCTTTCCTACCCCCTTGGCTTTCCTGTAGCTCAGTACCCTAGTGCAGCTCTGCCTTCCTTGTCCAGTATTCCCTGCTCTTCCCTGTCCTGGGCCCTCCTCTATGTCCCTACCTGGGCACCTTGCTGCGGTTCTGGTCCCCACCCCACCCACACCCTTCCTGCCACCCTTCAGACTGTGCTTTCCATAGGCCCTCCAATCCTTTCTGTCTCTGCCATGCCCGCTTTCCTGATCCGCTTCCCAGGATACTCACCCAGGCCTAATGACTTGACTTGGCCCCTTAGCCCTAGGGATTCCCTTTGGGAAAACAGCCCTGACCCTTGTCTGGGCCCCTTGGCCTCCCTAAACCCGGGACCTACTCCCAACCCCTGACACCCTGCAGTGGACCTGGGCATTGGGCCCTTCTCCCCTCCTGCTGCTCCCCCTCCATGTTTCTTTTTGTTCACTCAGGCCCAGGTGATAGCACTTGGCTCTCCATTACCGGGCCCGGTTCGTTGCTTTAGACCCTGGCTACCTTTCTTGAGGACCCTTTTCCTGTCTCTTGGTTTCAGCCCCCTTTTGCCAGCCCCCTCCTGTGCCTCTCCTATGTTCCTCTCATGCTGTGGTATCCTGGTACTTCCCAGAGCCTCACTCCCCCTGCTTCTCCCTAGCCTATGCTGCTCAAATGGGTCCTGGCAGCCTAACCCCTCACCTACTTCTGCACATCAGGTATCCCCTCACAGAACCCTCTTTGTACCCTCCTTTGGTCTGGGTCCCTCTCTGAGCATCTACTCACCTGGGACAGAGGAGTGGATTTGGCTTGCCTCTGTGCCCTGAATGCTCCCTATTGGAAACACAGCCCTGCCACTCGCCTGAGTCCCCTTCACTGCCAGAACCTAGAGGCCTGGCATTTAATATGGACTTGTTTTATCCCAGCCCTGAGTGATTTCCTTCCTTCCCTCCCCTGCCATCTGGCGTTGCATGCTGCCCCTACCACAACCCAGCCCTCCCTAACCCTGAATCTTGGTGCTCCAGTCCCTGGGCCTGGGTGTTCGCCTGAGTCCCTGACCAAGTTCCTCATGTCCCTTGGCATATCGTGGAATCTCTTTGTGTTGGGTCTGACCTGGGGGCCCCTTGTTTGTGCCTGCCAGATGGCTCCCCTATGTGCCACTTGGCTTTTCCTGGTCCTCACACAGCCCCTTTCTTCTCTTCCCCTCGAGCTTTATTTCTGGCCTGGCAGGGCTCCTGCACCTTAGGTCCCTCATCACCATTTATTGGGTGGGTCCCTTTTCTGGCGCCTTGCTTGGGTTTTGGGTCTCATCCCTATGTGCAACAACCCCCACCCACTGCTGTGCAATCTCATAGCCCTCCTCCTATCCCCCTTCCTGTTCCTGGCCTCTTTTTCCAGGGCCCTGGCCATAGATTCTCACCTCATCCAGGGCGCCTTATGGAAAACAATGCCCTACCCCTCATGTGGGCCCCTTGCCTCCCTAGGTAATTGGTCCTGCACCAGCAACCCTGAAACCTGGAGGTGACTCTGGGCATGGAGCCTGACTGCTCCCTGTTCGATCACCTGCTGTCCCTCCCACATCTTGACCAGTGTCCTGAGACCCCTGCCTATGCCCTGGCCCTTGGCTCTCAGTGCCCTGGCCTGGCTCCTCACTTGAGCCTCTGGTGGCCCTTCTTGCTCACTGTTTTTCTGGGCATTGTCTGAGGACCCTTCACTGGGGCCAGTTCCCTGCTCCCCTTGGCTTTCCTGTATTAGAGTACCCTAGAGCCGGTCCACCTTCCTGGCCTGCTGTTCTCTGCTCTCCCCTTTCCTGGGTCCTCCTTAAAGTCCCTTTCCTGGGCTCCTTGCTGGTATCCTGGTGCCCACCCCTTGCCTTGGCCCTTTGCCTTCCCTAAGCCTGGGCCCTGCTCCAGACCCCTGACAGCCAGCAATGAACCCGTGACTTGAGTCCTTCTCCCCCTGTGCCACCCACTCCACTTTATCCACTCCCACTGCTCCCCTTGTATGTTTCTTTTCATTCACCCAAGCCCAGGTGCTAGCACTTGGCTCTCCATTACTGGGCCCGGCTCCTTGCTTGAGACCTGGCTGCACTTCTCGAGGAACCTGTCCCTGTCCCTTGGTTTCAGGCCACTTTTGGCTTCGCTATCCCTGCATTGCTCTAGCATAGGCTCCTCAAATGGGTACTGCAGCCCACCTATCCTCCCCAACCTCCACATGCCAAGTAATCTCTCACAGTACTGTCTTTTGCCCCTTATTGGTCCAGGTTCCTCTCTGAGGATTCACTCACCTGGGGTAGAGGAGAGGAAATTGCTGGTCTGTGCAACCTGTATGCTCCCTAAGGGAAACACAGCCCTGCTAGTCACCTGAGTCCCCTTAACCACCTGTACCTTGAGGCCTGGCAGTTAACATGGGACTTGCTCCAACTCAGCCCTGAGGGATCTCCTGCCTTCCCTCCCCTGCCCTCTGGCCTTGCATGCTGCCCCTACCCCAACCCAGCCATCCCTAACACTGGCCGTTTGTACTCCAGTCTCCCAGCCTGGTGCTCGCCTGAGCCCCTGACCACATTCCTCTTGTCCCTTGGCATAGCATGGGGTCCCTTCGTGTTGGGTCTGAATTTAATTGGGCCCCCCAGCGAACTCCCCTATGTGCCCAATGTGTTTCCTCTGTCTCCTGGTCCTCAAACAGCCCCTACATCCCTTCCTTTCATTCTTTTTTAATGGCACTTGCAGGTCTCTTACTCTTTGGACCCTTCATTTCAATTGGTTTGGTGGGTTCTTTGCCTGAGGGCCTGTCTTGGGTCATGGCTCTCACCCTACTATGCACTCACCATGACCCCCCACTGTGCTCTCCCTTTGCCCTCCTCCTGGCCCCCTTACCATGTATGGCCTCCTTTGCCTAGGACCTGGCCCTGGATTTAAATATAAGCTAGGGCATCTTATGGGAAACAAAGCTCTTCCCCTTGCCTGAGCCTCTTGCTCTTCCTGGGTGCTTGGTCTTCCACCAGGAACCCTGACACCGGGAGATGGCCTTGGGCATAGAGCCTCTCTGCCACCTGCTGGATCCCCTGCCTTCCCTCCCACATCTTGACCAGTTTCTTGAGGCCCCTGCCAAATACCTAGCCTTTGGCTCTCCTTTCCCTTGCCAGGCTCCTTGCTTCAGCCTCTGGTCACCCTTCTTGCTCACTGCATTTCTGGACATTGTCTGAGGTCCCCTCTTGGGGGCTGTTTCCCTGCTCTCCTAGGCTTTCCTGTAAGGCAATACCGTAGTGTAGCCCTGCCTTCCCAGCCTAGCATTCCATGCTCTCCCTTGGCCTGGGCCCTCCTTAAGTTTTCTTTACTGGTCTCCTTGCTGGGGTCCTGGCCTCCACCCCACCCACACCCTTCCTGCGGCCCTTCAGACTGTGCCCTGCTTTGGCCCTCCTGTCCTTTCTGTCTCTGCCAAGCATGCTTTCCTAATCCCCTTCACAGGATTTTCACCCAGGCCAGGCGATTGATATGGCCTCTTGTCACGGGGGCTTCCTTTTGGAAAACATAGACCTGTCAATTGCCTGGGTGTTGAGAGCCACAGCCAAAGGGGCCCCAGCAAACTTCCAGCTGCCAGCTGATGGTTGGATCACAGCGGCCCCAGCAAACTTCCAGCTGCCAGCTGATTGGCTCCTCTGCGGTGATGCTCATTGGGCTGTTTTCCTGCCCTTTCAGACCACAGAGCTGCTCATTGGGGGACTTTTTTTGACTCTGCCCATGTGACCCAGCCAATCGGCCTCAATAGCAGGAGGAGTAGGGGGGTTGAGAGGCTTGTGGGAAGATGGTGGTGGCAGTTGGGCTCTGAGGGAATTCCTGAAGAGCTCATGTGGTGTGGCATGTGTTCTAAAAATAAAGTTAGTTTCTGCTTGATAAGTGGCTCCTGAATTGTGCCCAGCCAGACCATGGCATTTGGTGGCCCACATTGGGACAACTGGGGATAAGTGATAAGGTAAACTGCTCACCTCTGAGGGCAGGGCGAGAGGATGGGTAGACATTTTAATATTCTTCTTTCATTTTGTTTTGCTTTTGTTTTATGTTGCCTGTCCCTGGAGATGTGTAAGATGGAAGAAAAACCACGCACATCTGAGGAAAAGCTATTTGAGTCTGAGGAACAGATAGGGAGAAAGGACAGATGGACATTTCAGGAGGATAGAAAGGCTATTATAATGATTTTTTGTTGTTCTATTTTTGTTTCATTCTGTTTCGGTTTTGTTTGGCATCATCTTGTTGGATTGTATTATAGTAGAAATACGGGATCAGAAATTAGTAAAAAACAAACCGAAAGAGTGTTAAGTAAATTGTTAGATGAAGGAGGCATCTCAGTAAAATCAAGAGCAGTCAGGGCATACGTTGATACAAAATACAAAAATGTAGCCCATGGCTTTTTAAGGAGGAGTTGTTAAATATATCACAATGGGACCATCATGGTGAAGATTTAAGGGAAAAGGAAAAGGAAAACCCAGGAACTTTGCCAGTTGGCACATTACCATTGTGGGCATTGGTATCTTGTTTGCTAAGTCCAAAGCCTTCAGTTCAGACAAGGATAGAGGAAGGAGAAGACATATTGATTCAAGTAAAAGAGAAGGTCTCTCAAGTTAGTCAGACAGAGGAAAAGATTCAAGTAAAAAAATGGTCTCTCAAGTTAGTCAGACAGAGGAAAAATTTCAAGTAAAAGAGAAGGTCTCTCGAGCTAGTAAGAGAGAGGAAGGAAGTTTAGAGCAGAAAAAGCCATCAGGGGAAAAGTTACAACAGGAGACTGCTACTAACACCTTTCTATCACCAGAGGGTGTAAGTGTCCAAACAACAATGCCACCTCCATATGCTGGGAGGCCCCCAACCCCCATAGCTGATAGATGGGATCCTGAGACAGGACCTCAAATATTAACATGCCCTGTATTTGAGCAGGCAGGAGGGCAGTGAATTCACCATGCTTTAGATTTCAAAACAGTGAAGCAGCTAAAAGAGGCTGTAACAACCTATAGTCCTCAAGCACCCTTCACTGTAAGCATGGTCAAATCCATTAC
>NW_026694572.1:0-50000 GCF_021218885.2 Marmota monax
ATGGATCTTGAGCCTTAGAAATGAAGCAAACCCTGCCACCCTAAACCTGGAGGACACTGTGCTGAGTGAAATAAGCCAGATGCAGGAGGACGAATACTGTGTGGTCCCGCTTGGTCCCACCTGGAGTGATCGAATCCAGACAGACAGAAAGCAGCACGGGGGAGCCAGGATGGGGGGGGGGATGGGCACGGGTGTTTAATGGCTGCAGTGCTTTGGTTTGGGAAGATGGGAATTTTGGAGCGTTATGTACATGGGCACATAACCATGTGGAAGTGCTCAATGCCTTGAACTGCCCGCTTAAATATAAATGGTTATATTTTATGTTAAAAGATTTGCTGGGCGCTGTGGTGCACACCTATAATCCCAGCGGCTTGGGAGGCAGAGGCAGGAGGATTGCAAGTTCAAGGCTAACCTCAGCAACTCACCAAGGCCCTCAGCAACTTACTGAGACCCCCTGTAAAACTTTTTAAAATAAGCAGAAGGGACTGGGGATGTGGCTCCGGGGTTAAGCACCCCCAGGTTCAACCCCTGGTACAAAAAAAAAAAGTTTTAAAAAATTAACAGGTATCTCAGGGGAGGCGTTTTGAGATGCTGGACTCTGTTTCCACACATTTGATGACTCGTCGGTCTTAGCATTCACCAGTGATCCTTGTACCAGCTCCATTTGTGACATCCCAGTGCCAACCAGATTTCTTCTCAAGCACCAAAGTCATGCTGCTCTGTCCTCACAAACGTGATCAGTGGCAGGGATGCAGGAACAAGAGCAGCACTGGTCACCAGACAGCAGCCAGTCGCTAAAGGTGCCCCGGGGTGCCCTGTACTCTCTGCCAGCCGTCTTCAACTGCCCCAGAGCTGGCCCCGCCAGGGCACTGACCTGCCCAGGATCCTGCCAGGACTTCATGGGCTGTGCTGGCAGCAGGTCCGGAGGAAGCCAGGCTCCCGTTTCCCAGGATACGGAAGCTACTCTGACCTTGGCCAGTGTCCAACTTTCCCAAACAAGCCACAAATGTCCTCTTGCTGGAAGGGGAGAGGGAGGCCTGGGAGGGGCCCTGAGCCCAACCCCATAGGATCCCGTCTTCCAGGCAGGCTCTGATCCACCCCGGCAAGCAGAGCACCTTGGAGGGCTGTCCACGCCCCAGAGCCCCATGGGCCAATACTGAGACTTCGCCACACACGTCCCCGGGGACAAGCCCCCCCAGCTGATTTCCTCCTTTAGCTTGAGCATTTTGGAAAACATTCTAGAGATTCTTTAGCCCCTCCCACCATGTTCTTGCCTAGTCAGAGGGATGGACAGACAGACAGGTGGCTGTTGGGGAGGCGCCAGCTCACCCCTCTCCACCCTGTCTCTGGGCCTTGGCCTGTTCCCCCCGGGGGCCTTGGAGGCTGCAGCCATTCATCATGGCCAGATGCACGCTGCCCCGGATGGGGAACTGGCGTCCAGGTGATGAAAGGCTCTGAGGCCCCAGGCCCCTCCCCACAGGGTACTGAAATTCCCGGTGGGGGGGGGGCGAGCGTGAGACTCCATCTGTGACAAGCGTGACAAGGACAACACACCTTGTATTCTCATCTTCCGTCTGCCTGGGCTCTGGCCCCGTTTCCCTCCCTTCCTTAGAAGCCTTTTCGGGGAAACAGGGGGCCAGCCCATTATCCAGAGGAGAAACTGAGGCCCAGAGGGACAAAGTCACTCACCCGGCGGCAGAGCCTAGAACCTCGACCTCCGGACTCCCTGGAGTCCCTCTCTGCAGTTAGCTGATCACTTCCCCAGGGGAGTGAGCGGAGGTGATCCCAGAATCCCAGCCTCGAAACCACAGGGGGCAGTGGGGGTGGGGGGCGGTCCAGTGACAGCGCTGTCTCCCACCCGCAGCTGGAGCTGGAAGTGCAGAGAGGACAGAGGCTGGAGTCCAGGGCAGAGGCAGCTGAGAACAGGGCCCAAGGCCCTCCCCGGGTGGAGCCTTAGCTGCTGGGTCTGCGCTGCATAGCCTCTGGCTACCAGCCCACTGGGTATCAGTTGTCCCTGGCTGGTGGGCCAGGGAAGCAGGGGGAGCCAGGTCACCAGGTCCGTGAGAACTTCCTGTGACTGGCCTTCTCACCTGCCTCTACACCCCCCCGGCCCCACCCCGACACCTGATGCCACCAGACCCACCCCTAGCTACCCAGAAACCTCATCCACCAGTCCTGTGAGCAGCACCCTGGCCATGGTGGATGGGCTTGGGCTGGGAAGGGACCGTGGGGACCCTCATCTCAAAGGCACAGGGATGTGTCTTGGCTCTACTGCCATCAGCTTGCCACGGGACCCTGGGCAGGGCCTCTCTGGGCCATAGTCTCCCATCTGGAAACTGTGAATATGGCCCGATGGTCTCCGGTCACCTGGGGTTTGAGTCCCAGAGGAGCTCCTTTTTACCTGGGTCCCTGGGCCATCTTCCCCTTCCCTGGGCCTCAGATTCCTCATCTATAATGTGGGGTCACAGGTCCTTTCTTGAGCCTCAGGGGAGTGGAGAGGCACATGGCGTCAGGATCTGGGGAACTCCTGTGATCCAGGGTAGGCCCGGCCCATCCTGGCCCCATCCGGCCTCCACCTGGCCCTCCACTGTGCCGGGATTGCGCCTGCAGGGTGGCCTCCAACCAGGGCCTCTCTCTCTGCAACAGACCACCTGACCTGGGCCACACTTCCTCCTCCCCCCCACCCCCGACACACACTCAGAGGCTTCTCTGCTTCTGAGGCCCCCTGCCCAGCTGCTGGGCTCAGATGAAACAGACACTGTGTGTTTTCTTTGGGAGGGGCACTAATCTGCTGGAACAGGGGCCTCTCAACCAGCCAGTTCTCAGAGCAGCCGGGGGTCAGGGGTCAGGAAGGTGAGGACAGGGAGGTGCTGGGACTCTGCAGGGGCTGGGAACAGGGGTCTAGGGGCCCCCCGGCCCCTGTGAATCTGCCTGGAAATCCAGCCAGCACCATACATAGGGTAGCAGGAGGGAGCCCCAGACCTACCCACTGAGGCTGAGCTATCTGCCTCTTCCTGGTCGCCTGGGACTTGCTCTCTTCCTGGGACGGGTTGCTCAGCACCTCCCCCAGCAACTTGTCCCCAACACCCTCAGTTAATAGGAAACCCAAAAGGGCACCTGGTACAGGACTGGCTCCGAATGGCACCACAGACATCACAGCACTGCCACAGGGGCCCAGGTGGAGGGGGCCCGGATGGGACTTGTCACCTATGCGCACTCTCAGGGGGAAAGCTCTGTTCTGAAGCTGAAGTCCACACAGATGTCCCCAGGGCCCTGGCAGTGCCACAGGGAAAGGAGCATCAGGGAGGGTCCCCCTTTCTTTTCTGAGCTCTGAGTCCTTCCTGCACGTCTACAGACCCCTGAGTGGTTGTGGAAGAAGGTTCCAGCACATGGAGAGACCCAGTCCAGCCTGGAACAGCCGCTCAGCTGGAGTTCACCGCATCTGAGTCCACATCTGGCCAGCACATTGTCTGCCCACCTCCTTACATCCCAAGCGGGTGCATCCTGCTGAGGCCCAACAGGACACCCCGGCCCACCAGGCCTGGGAGCTGCCGAGCAGAGGCAGAGAGGGAGGAAAAGGGGTGGTGGGTGATACAGCCCCCCCCCCCGGGCTCCCCTCCCCAGTGCCTGGGGGTCAGGCTCACGTGAGCTGCCTGGGGGTGGGGGAGGCAGGTGGGCTCCTGGGGCCATCATGTACCTGGGCTCCCTCAGGTGGGCACAGACACTTCTGCTCACAGCCTCTGAAAAGCCCCTGGCATGGGCACCCACAGCCTAGAGGCCCGGGAGTCGCCTGCCTATGCCCTTGGCCACCCACCCACCCTCTTCTCCAGACCTCTCAGCCCTCTTGGGTCCCATGCCAAATCTACTTGGGGGGAGCCTGGTGCCCAGCTGGGTGGAGCCCTGTGTGGTGGGGACAGGGTCTCTCTTACCAGCACCCCCGGGGCCCTGTGTGGACTCACGGGCATGAAGGGACAGCTCAGTACCTTGGCTCCTTTGCTTCGCCTTGACCATTCCCCAATCTCACCTGTTTGTAGAATAGAGACAATGCTCTTTCCAGACTGGCAGGAGGGACAGAGGAGGTCACATCTTGGAAAGGTCTGGTAAACTGCTCGGTGCTGTCAAAACATTTGCAGAATGTGCTCTTGGCCAGGAGAAGGTGCCAGGAGAGTGGGGCCTCCCTGGCCTCCAAGTCTCATGGGCCCTGGCCACTGAGAGGGGGCCACACGGCCACCCAGACCTGCTCCTATGCCCCCACCCAGCTCTCCTCCCTTTTCTGGGGTCGGGCCAGGGAGGAGCCAGGCTCCTTTAGGACCCGCAGGTTTGGCCTCCGCAGGGTGACATGTCCCTATGATGTTCTCATGTACCTTTCACAGTGACCAGGGTGTTAGCACAGTTAATCCATCAGCCCTTGAAGAGGGACTAGCCCTGCTGGACCTAAGGACCCCTGAACAGATGGGGAAGGCAGGCTCCTGAAGGACAGAATGTTTCCTGTCCAGGGTACAGACACTGTGACACTCAGAATCCCAACAGCCATTAGAGTGGGGGGCTCTGGCCTGGCCAAGCGGGGTCCAGGGGGCCTTCCTGGAGGAGGCACCTGACCTGAGCTCTAAGCCAGCATGGGGAGGGGGCTGCTGTAGGGTGGCCAGCAGGGCAAAGACAGAGGAAGAGGCCCTCGGCTCACCCCACTACTCCCAAGGCGCCTAGGCCTGGCCCAGGACCCCCCTCTTGAGACCCTGTGGTATGGGAGGCTGCAAACTCCCCACCCAGACCACGTGCCCTCTGTCCTGCCTGAAGGAGTGTCTACATTGTACTGTGGGTGTGACTTTAAGGCCTGGGTGGCTTCTGCAGGTCCCTCTGGAACACTTGGTGTGGGGTAGCAGGGATCAAAAGTTCCATCAAATCCCAAACCAGGTTTGTTAAACAAGATTCTACCAGAGCTGGGTGCGGTGGCCTAGGCCTGGAATCCCAGTGACTCAGGAGACTGAGGCAGGAGGACAGCAAGTTCAAGGTCAGCCTCAGCAACTGAAAAAAATAATAAAAAGGTCTGGGGATGTAGCTCAGTGGGAGAGCACCCCTGGGTGAAATCTCCAGTACAAAAAAAAAAAATAAAAGATCCTGCCAGGGAGCCCCACCCGGCCACCACTTGCAATAGGAGTCAAAGTTTATCCTCTCTGGGCCTCCGTTTCCCCATTAGTACGAGGCCGGGGTAGAACCTTCTAGTCCTGAGTTCTTGGGTTGACCACTACAAAATCTGCGGAAAATTCCACAGGGATGACGAGGGTGCTGGTGCAGAGCAGGACATTCCCTTCTCCCCTGCACCGCCCTCCCCGCCCTCCCCGTGGCGCGTGTCTCCAGGCAGCACACCTGCCTGGGAAGAAGAGCCTGCCGTCGCAGTCTGCTCCTTTGTGGAGGTGCTCTCCTTTAGCCCTGGGCAGCTGCTCCCTACGTGGACTGGGAGTCCAGGCACTGAAATGCGTGCCTCAGGCTAGCCATGAACATGGGGGCAGCTGCATTACCTCGTTTGCCTGAGCTTTCTCCTGGGGAAACCAAGAGTAGTCCCTGCCTCCCAGGGCTGTGAGGACCCTGTGCTCCACGGCTCATAACAGCCCCCAGCAACTTAGGCTGGGATGATGAGAATTGAGTGCTCCAGCCCTGCACGGTGGCGCACGCCTGTGATCCCAGCAGCTCCGGAGGCTGAGGCAGGAGGATCACGAGTTCAAAGCCAGCCTCAGCCAAGGCGAGGTGCTGAGCAACTCAGGGAGACCCTGTCTCTAAATAAAATACAAAATAGGGCTGGGGATGGGGCTCAGTGGTCGAGTGTCCCTGAGTTCAATCCCCAGTACCAAAAAAAGAAAAAAGGAAAAAACAGGAAGGGTTGGGGATGTGGCTCAAAAAAAGAACCGTGTGCTCGAATGCCAGCTGAAGCCCTCTAGCCCCCTCGGGTGTCTTCCGCAGGCCTGCCTCTGCCCCCTGGGACTGCCATCTCCTCCAAACAGATGTCACAGATGGCCTGACTCACTGGGGCCACTGGAGATGGAGAACAGGGTCCCCAACATGCCAGGCTGGGACCCCCTCTTGCCAGTCCCAGAAGCCTGTCGAGGGAGGGACAGCTGCTGGCAGCTCTTTCCCAGATGCAGCCCTTAGGAGACCGGCAGGGGCCACCATCCCAGCCAGGCTGCACCCAGGTGACAACAGGAGGTCCCGGCAGCTGGTTCCCCGGTTCCCCGGTACTGTTTCCTGCCACACCACCTAATAGGTGTGCTGTCACACCCCTCGCCGCTGGGAGGTTTTGCATCAGCTTCCAGAGAGGATGACAATCTCACTGTACGGGGAATGGGCTCGTGACGGCTAATTGATTTTACAGCGGTACCGAAGGACAGACAATGAAAGTGCCATCAATTTAATCCACTATTTAATGGTTCCAATTTAGCCTCTGTAAATGCTCACTAAACTAATTTCTCTGGGTTCAGCAATCTGAAAAGCTATCATATCTCTAATCTCCTTCAATATATTCATCTGGAAAAGGGAATTTAGCCAATTCTGATGTGCGGAGATGATCTGTTAGCACAGTGTAAATGTTTATAACACGGCAATCGGGTTCGTTTATAAGGATATGAAAAGTTTTATTGGGGAGGGCACTGGAGTGGAACCGGCGGATAATAGGCAGTTACCCAGCAGGCTCTGGGCGCCCGGGAGCGGGCAGGCATGCAGAAAAATACTCGGATTGCTCTAATCCCAAATTGTGAGCTGAAGTTGGGCCGGTACACAATGCACCTGGAACTTGACTGCACAAAGGAGCCACACCATCCCCCCACACCCCAACCCTCCCGCCAGCACAGCGGTCCCGCCACCCACACAAAGGCAGCCGGAGGCTGGGGGCAGCAGGACAGAGGTCCCCCCTGGGGTCTCCCCCTTCTGATGACCAAAGGCTGGGATGTGATAGAAGTGGGCCCCTTCTGGGGCTTTCTGGCCCGTCTGGTTGAGTCCCCTGGCCCCCTGCACGGCCCGTCTCCCTCCCCCACCCCAGCAGCCCGATGGGATTTATTGGAAGAAGAGTGGTGGCCAGCTGTTCTCCATCTTTCCTGGGGACAGGACAGGAAGAAGCAAGCTTAAATTACCTAGTGGGATTTAGGTTCACCACAAAGGTTTCCTCCCCGGGAGGGTCGGGGAGGTCTGTCCCCCTGGGGAGCCACCCTCTGAGTGACCTTTCCCAGGCTGGGTGCCTGGCCATGGTGGCGGGAGGGAGGAATCCCACCAAGGCAGGGGCGCTGGCGTGCTGGGGCTGGTGGGTGCTGAGCTTGCGCCTGCGTGGCCGTGGACGCCCATCCCAGTGCGTGCTGTTTATTTGTGTTACCCAGAGGTGTGGCTGAGGCTGGATTATTCAGTGCTAACGAGCCAGTGACCCACCCATTAAGTGTGGTTTGGGGGCATTGTTGTTTTTCTCACATCCGTCCTGTTTTTAAAGAAAACACTCCCTGTGTAGCTGCACATAAATTAGGAAGGCTAGGAGACTGGAGAAATGCCACAGGACCCCGGCAATTTAAGATCCAGGGAGTGACCAGGTGACTTGGCTGAGCCGAGGGGCCCTGGGAGAGATGTGGGCGGCGGGGGGCGGGGCGGGGGGGGGAGGATCTGGGGCCAGGATGCTGCCCGCTGAGCCCAGACACAGTCAACCCTGACAGGACTGTCCCTGAGAACCCCCAGGGCCTGGGACCCAGGTGGCCCATCTTGGGCCCAGCCCCTCCCTAGGGCCAGGCTGATGAGGACAGAAATCGATTGGCCACACGGGCCGTCCGTGACTGCCTCTTCTGTCCCACCTTCAAGATGGGAGCACCCCCCCCGGGGGGGGGGGCCAGGGGCCACATCTGGTCTTCCAGGTCCCCAGCTCCCAGCTCAGGGCCTGGCACACAATACAGGCTTGGTAAGTGGATGGAGGGCGCCCACCTGCCCACTTAGAGGTGGGCTGGGAGTGGATGGGAGCAGAGGCCCCAGGCTGGCCGCTGGGCGGGGTTAAGAGTGCCACCTGATATCCTGCTGGGGTTAAAGGACATGCTGGATGGCAGGGCCAGATGGCCACGGGGTGGCTGGCTGACCTCCTGTGGACTCACCTACGGGCCCAGGTTGGCTTGCTCTGGAGGCCTGCCCAGCCCTGTCCAGGGGCTCACCTGTGGTGGCTGACTTCAGACCCTCCCCAGCCCCACCTGCCAGGGCAGCCAGGCTCAGCCTTCCAGCCTGGGGGGCGGGGGGACGGGGGACAAAGTCCCTGAGCCAGGAGACCCGCCCTCCCCCCCAGGCCAGCTGCCATGTCAGCAAAATAGTCGGAGCAGCCATTTCCCATGGAACTCACCACAGAGGAAATGGAAAGGCTGTGGCAGGGCCGGTGTCCCTCCCCATAGGCCTGACGCCTTCTGCAGGGCTCCAGCCAGGCCAGGCACCCAGGTGCTGCTCCCAGGGTGGGGTCCCTGAGGGGGCTTGTCCACCCATCTTCTGTAGCCCCAGTGGGTCTGAGAGGCAGGGGAGGGTTCTCATGCATGTGGCACTGCCCAGGGAAGGGCCACCTTACAGTTCAGGGAGTCAGGTCCAGGGCATCTGCCACCCTAAGAGACACAAATATAGTCATGTTCACCAGGCCCGGTGGCGCACACCTGTAATCCCAGCTGATTACTCGGGAGGCTGAGGCAGGAGGATCATGAATTCAAAGCCAACCTCAGCAATTTAGTGAGGCCCTAAGCAACTCAGTGGGACCCTGTCTCTAAATAAATAAAGTTCAAAAAGAGCTGGGGATGGGGCTCAGTGGTTAAGCGCCCCTGGGTTGAATCCCTGGTATCAAAAAATATATAAATATATAGTGATGTTCACACAGACACACAGGTCCCTACCCAACACGTCAGATGCACACCTACATGGGCTGTCCTTGGCATGGTAGGGGGGGCTGCCTCCCGCTCTGGATAGGATTCTCCACCAGGAGCCCTCAGACTCCAGACAGCTCACCTGAAATGCACGTGCAGGACGGAGCAGCTTCTGGGCCCCCAGAGCAACAGCCTCCAGTCCAGTGCCTCAGCCAGAGGGGAGGTCTCCAAGAGGGCCATTTGGAGGAGATCATTCTCACTACAGTGTAAATGACTGCCCAAGGCTCCCTTCCTGCGAGAGAGATTGACTAGCATAGGGACACTGGGTGCCTGGCCCCTGCGGGGAGGTGTCTGGGCAGTGCAGGCCGGGAGGCCAGGACCAAGGCCAGGTGGGGCCAGGAACTAGCAGCAGATGCCTGCTCTCCTGTTTAGAGAGGACAGCTCCCCTGCATGCACGACACATTTGGCCACCCCTGCCAGCCCCGGCCCTGGAGCAGCACCTGCCACTCTGGGGAGGGGATGTTCACGGGCAGGCCGAGGGCCACCTGCCGTGGGCAACTGCTGCCTGTCCAGTTCCCGGTGCTGCAGCTCCTGAGGGGGCCAAGGCACCCAGAGGTGCAGTCAGCTGACTCAGCTTCCGGAGCCCAGCAGTGACATCGTGTTCGCGGGTTTATGACGGCAAGGAACATTCTTTCCACTGTAAATTATATTTAACATTCCACAGAACTTTATTGCGTTTTGTGTTTGAGTTTATGAAAAAATCTGTATTTAACTTCAAGCCCTGGTAAACATCTTTTGCTTAGGTTGTTGTGTGATTCCTTATTTGAGTATTTCGATTTAATTTCACAGTTCATATATCTTAAAGTTTTGGCTTTTCCCCTCCCCTCCCCACTCACTCAGAGGCACCCGCCCAGCCTGGCCCACTCTAGAGGGCTCTCAGTGGGACGGGAAGACGCCTGGCCGGGCCCAGTCTGAAGACCAGCCACCCACAGGGTCTGCCCACGGGCAGAGCTTCTGGCTTCCCAGAGGCTCACTGGGCATGGGTTGGAGAAGGAGCCTCGTAACAGAAGGTCACTGGGGAGCTGGGTTCTGCCTCATGACTGGCCCTGGCTCTCTGTGACTCAGTTTCCCCATGAGGTATCTCACCCCGACCCCAGGGGTGAGACAGAACAAGTGTCTTACGACTGGCTCTGCCTCCAGGAGCAGAGGCCAGTGCAGATGTTCCCAGGATGCTCACCTGGGCCCACTCACCTGGGCCCACTCACCTGGGCCCACTCTTCCCGCCAGCCCATCCGCCTTCCCACAATGCCCCAACACTGTGGTTTTCCCAGGTGACTCTCCCAGCTCCCCCTGGAACCCAGCTCAGTCCCCTGCACCGTGGGCTCACGAGTCAGATAACTTTTCCTCTAAGGTTCCCCTCCTACCCCAGGACCACAGCTGGCCCCAGCTGGCCCCAGGCCAGTCAGAGCCTGCCGAGAAGCCCAGCACACCTAGGTGTCTGGATCCTGGCTCCTCTGCCCCAGGCCTGCCACCCCAGGTCCCTGGCGACCCCTGGTGAGGGAGGGCCTCGCCCCACCCCTCATAGAGCCACCTCTGTGCAGTTCAGGAGTGGATGGCCGGGAAGCCCAGCTTCAGGGCAGCCTGACCTCTGACCTCAAATGGAAAATTCTGGCAACCTGAGCCAGCTGTACCCCTCCAGGTAGCATCCCTAGTCGATCATGCACAAAAGGACCTCAGAATCCTTCTGAACACAGTGCTCCAGAGAGCCATTCCCAATCAAAAATCCACAGAAAACCAAACACCAGCTGGACCGAACCATCACCCCAGGGTTCCCACCAGGTTTTCAGGAGCCGCTCTGAACCCCACCCCCAGAGGTGTCCCTCCCCAGACCCTCCCACACCATCATCAGCAGCAAACAGGAAATATTCCTCCTATGAAGGCACCTACCCTGGTGCCAGTCCCCCGAGGGAGGGCATCTGGCTAGTGGCGAGGAGGATAAAGAAACCCCAACGCCACCCCCCATGACGCTCTAGCCTTTACTGACCTATGTCCTATTTTGGTCCCCAAGTCATTCCCTAAAGGATTTGAAACAGTTAAGAAAACAGATACAACACTTCATTGAGTGAATCTAGAGGGAAGCCTGGCTTTCGGAGTGTATACCGTAGGTGCCTATAGAGTCATTAAAAACAGGTTGTGATTTGACCCCGAGCTTCCCAAGGGCCCAGGAGAAAGGGGAAAACACTTCATGGTGGTACATCTGGCGACTCCAGTGAGAGAACAATCCAGGCAGTTGGAGGGACATGGCAGGGCACTTCTGCCCAGGCGTCCTGCAAGGCTTCCAGAAGGAGCACCATAGAGCCCATTTCCTGAGGTGCATCAGGAGCCCTCATGAGCTATGCAGTGTTGCTGGCCTGGGCATTGGATCCTGGGCCCCACCCGGCTGGCTGGGGGTGCAGTTCCCCCACCTAGGAGAAGGGGTGGTACTTCCTGCTGTGTCTATGAGGGTCTGGCGTCGTGCCAGTGTCGCCCGTTACAGGAGCTGGCTGAGGTCACAAGCCGGGAAGGTGGCGTTGGTTGCCGGGAGGCGGGATCTGATGGCCGTGTGTAATTCAGCTCCGTTCTTTCATCAGTCACAAAATCCAAATGGAAAAACAGACATCAACACGCTCGCCCAGGGAACCGATGGATGCTTCCCAGGGCCCGGAGGAGGCGAGGGTGGCAATGCTTGGCTTGGGAATCACATTGTCCCTGGGGCCAGAGTCCCCTGGCCCTGGGTCAGGAGCTGAGCCTGGCCTGGCATCGGTGGCCAGGGGAACAGGGAAGGGGAGGCCGGGTCGTGAAGGGAGAGCAGCTGGCTTGCTTGCTGGGAAGCTTGGGGAGAGCCATGGCCTGAAAACCCCCATTCTGGTTTCAGGGCCATGGATATAGGGTCATGGTGACCTTAGGGATCGAGTCCTAAAGAAGGAGGCGCATGCTCCTCCCCAATCTGGCTGCAGGGCTCAGAGGGAACCCTACCCCCTTCTCTGAGCCTCAGTTTCCCCTTCTGTCTGGTGCAGGGTGGGAACCCTGCGCCCCCAGCTGTGCAAACTGTAAAGTGCGCGGGGGAGGGGTGCGCGAGGGTTGCCCTCGGTCACCGTGACGACGACTGAGGCGGCAGTGAAAGGCGTCTTCTTGGGCTGCCCCTGGACCGGTGCTGCGTGTTTGTGACTGTTGTGTGACACCCACACCCCGCCGGGCTTGTTTTCCAGCGGGGCGTTTTGTTCGCCAGACCCGACCGCGCGTTCCCGCGAGCAAAGCACCGCCAACCTCCCCTCTCTTTGCCTGCCAACCTCAGGGGTGGCACTGCGGCTTCCAAAATCTCATTACCGCCACCATTTCCCGTCCTCCGCGGCTCCCTCCTCCCCTGCCCTCTCTCTCTCTCTCTCTCTCTCTCTCTCTCTCCTTTTGGAGGATAAATTTCTGTAGCAGCCAATTACAGCCGTTTGATGTGCGTAATGATGAAGCCGTGGAAATTGGAATTGACACCTCCGAGGATCGCGGAGGGGGAAGAAATGCACCGTACATGAATCAAGCATTTTTCTTAGAGTTTTCTTCCATTGACAAGGATTTGCAGGGGCCGGGGCTCGGGCCGAGGGCGGTGGGGGCGCGGCTGGGCTGGTGGTGGTGGTGGTGGGGGGGACTTGGGGCCAGGCGCGCCTGCTCCTAAGCACCGATCAATTACAGCTCAGACAAGCTGGTGTCACTTGTGATTCACAATGTCAATTTCATGCTCGTGGTAACCATTTAAGAAAGAGCCAGGCCCGGTTTTACATTTGATAAGAAATCAGCAGCGTTTGTGTTTGTAAAAAGACCGATCACGGAGTGTGACAGGTCCCAGAGATTGCCAGGCAGCGTCAACGGCCCGTCTGGAGTCTGTCAGGGACCCGCAAGTATTTATTTCAAATGGGTTCCCCCACCCTGGCTGCCCCCCCCCTCAAGCCAGGACGTGAAAATAAACTGTCAGTCTCTATTTACAGCTGTACAAGCTGGAAATACAGAGGATTTTAGGTTAAATTGTCAGTTAACAGAATTCAAAATAGAAAAAAGAAATGGGCCTCGCTGCTTTTATTGCCCGTTTTGATAGGGAAAGTCATCGGTGGGTTTGGAGGGTGGAAGGGGCCCCCAGGGAGGGACCGCAGGCCCCGCAGGGGGCCCGGGAAAGGCCCGAGGAGGTGGGGCCAGAGGACTTGCCTGTGTTAGCAGGAATTAGGGCGATATTAGGGCTAATTAGACCAGAGCCGGGAGTTAATGGAGCCTGTGTCCTGGCCCCGGCAGTGCTCCCTGCCAATTTGCCGATTTAGTGTCTGTACCAGCGTGGGCACCGCGGATCCAGCCAGGAGGGCATCCTTGGAGGGCTCGACTTCAGTAAGAAGGTGGGAGCTGCCAGCCTCAGGATCCGGATGGATCTGCCCCTACACGCTGGTGACCAGGCTCCCCGGTGGGTGTCCTACCTCCTTCCTGCAGGAGCTACAGGGACCGGAGGGTCCTGGCCCCAGCTCAGGGGAGCACGGAGGCTTCAAGAGCCCTTGTGAGCTCCCCGCCCTCATGGGCTGAGCAGATGCCCAACGCTGGGGCTGTGCCACCCGGATCCGTGGCTTCTCACCTTCCTGCTCCCTTCCCCGGGTCTGTGCAGCCAGATCAGATCACGATTTGCCATATTTGATTACTGGGGCCGTGGCTGGCCGGACCCGGGTATGGATGGGGGCCCCCTGAGGCCCTGGCAGCGGGACAAGGAGGCAGGGCTCTGCCCGCATCTCCAGGGCAACCAGAGGACCAGCCGTCTGGCTTCTCTGTGTCTCCAGGAAGGGAGGCTCCTTGGAGCCAGCCTGGTGGGCAGGGGCTGACTGCGCTCACGGCTCAGGGCAGAGCAAGGAGGGGGAGCAGAGGGAGGGACCCCAGCAGAGGGGCTGCCCCGTCCCAGGCCTGGCCAGGGCCTGAGCTTGGGAGTCAGTGGCACACACCGTCCTTGGAGCCTCAGTTTTCTCACCTGTTAAATGGGGACGAGAGAAGTGTGTACCCTCGAGAGGACAGGAGGCTCACGGGACCCACTGTTAGTGCTTGTGGCACGTAGCAGGTGCTGATGATCGACACCTCACTGGACAGGGAGGAAACCAGGTCCCTCCAGAGCCAGCAGAGCCCAGAGGAGGTATCCAGCCACATCGCCACGGCTCAAGGCCCAACTAGTGCCAGGGAAGGAAGGTGGCGGGCAGGGTGACCCCGCAGGAGGACCTGCAGGGCGTTGCTGATGTCCTCGGGACTGTGTGTCTGGACTCTTCTGCTCACCCCCCTTCTCAACAGGCTGGCTTCGGCCTGGTCATCACCTCACCCTCACCCAGCCATGGGGCTGGGCACCGTGAGAAGGTGGCCTCCCACCAGTGTAGCCGAGGGGTCCAGAGGCTGGCCCAGGGCCCTGAATCTGGGGGACTTCTGGATCTCCGTCTGCTGAGCAGATTCTACGGAGGCCACCGGTTGCCCTGGCATTGAGAAGGCCGTTCCTTGGGCAGGGGGGAGCCTCAGCAGGGTGGGGGTTGAGAGAGGCCGAGTTGCAGCAGATGGAAAGCAGAGCCGGCCACGCGCCTGGCCACGTGGCATCCCCTGAGGCAGGCTGGGCAGGCAGCCCACGTGCTCCACTGCCCAGAAAGGAAAGATGGGGCAGGCTCGGGCTCCTCGGCCTGGACCCACCAGCTACCCACGACGTGCATGAACGGCTCTTCGTGGTTTGCCATCAGACAGCACCCTTCCCTCATCCCACTGGCTTCTCACGAAATGTCCCCTGTGCCTAGATGCTTCTTAGAGGAGGCAACTGAGGCCCGGGGAGGCTGGGCCCCAGGCACAGGCTGGCCAGTGTTTACTTGTCTCCTGCTCCAGGGCCATCCCCACTGTCCCTGCCAGGTCTGGAGCAGCCAGAAGAATGTCATCCCCTTAAAGTCACAGAACCTCCCAGGCAGAGGGGGCTGAGCGGGGAAGGAGCTGGCTCAGAGGGTGGGGGAGCCCATCGATGCTGCGGTGGCCTACACTGACTGGCCCCTGCCCACAGCTCCCCTTGCCCACCTACACTGGGACCCTGAGGTCGATCCTCAGGCCTTGAAGTACTCGCTGACCTCCCTCTTCCCAGGCCACAGCGGTCTCTCAGGCCCCAGACCCTTGGCCTCCACTTGCTCCTTCTCAGAGGAAGTCTGAGGTGGAAGCTCCATCCTCTCCCC
Organism: Marmota monax; assembly: GCF_021218885.2. Classification (NCBI taxonomy): domain Eukaryota; kingdom Metazoa; phylum Chordata; class Mammalia; order Rodentia; family Sciuridae; genus Marmota; species Marmota monax. The sequence goes on from NW_026694572.1 coordinate 15,092, forward strand.
AGAGAAGGGTCCAGCCTCTGCACAACAGCAGCCTCACCCTCTGCTCACTCCCTTCTACCATCCTGTCCACCAGCCACTTGCGTCCACTGGAAATGCGGCCCTGTGACTAAGAGGGCCTCTCTAAATGAGAAAAAAATTCTCCCTAAGTTGCATAGGGCTTTGCTAAGTGGCTGAGGTTGGCCTCGAACCGGTGATCCTCCTGCCTCAGCCTCCCAAATGACTAGGATTAAGGGCACGCACCACTGTGCCCGGTTCATCTTCTTTATTTTCCATTTAAACGTAAAAACACGATCCATGTTTGGAGTTTCTCCATTAAGTGCGACTCTGTCGCGTCGGAGGGCTATAGCTCTCCCTGAACACTGAGGACTGAGTGTCTTAGCCGGCCGGGCTTCAGTAACATGCACGCCAGCCTCAAAGTCTTCGCGCACAAAAGGACGTGAAGATAACAGCGCTGGTACTATTTGCTGATGACGCGTGGAAGTAGAGATATTTTTTGATGTATTTAGTTAAATAAAATGTGTTATCAAGATGATTTTCATCTGATCCATCTTTTTTTTTTTTAATAAAAACAAAGAGCAGCTCATGAGATTCCTAAGAAAACTTGGAATGGAACCACCATTTGACCCAGTCATCCCAACTCCTCGGTGTATACCCACAGGACTTAAAATCAGCCTACTACAGGGACGCAGCCACATCAGTGTTTACAGCAGCCCAATTCACCATAGCTAAACTATGGAACCAACCTGGGTGCCCTTCAACAGATGAATGGATAAAAAAACTGTGGGACATACACACAGTGGAATATTACTCAGTCTTAAAGAAGAATGAAGTGATGGCATTTGCTGGTAAATAGATGGAACTGGAGACTATCGTGCTAAGTGAAATAAGCCAATCCCCCCCAAACCAAAGGCCCAATGTTTTCTCTGATATGTGGATGCTAGTTCACAATAAGTAAGGGGTAAGAATGGAGGTATTTTGGGACTAGACAGAGGGGAGTGAAGGGAGACGAGGGGGTACGGGAGTTGGAAGGATAGTGGTCTGAATTGACATCATTACCTATGGCACGTATGATCACGCGACCTGTGTGACTCTACATCACGAACTGGATGAATGGGAAGTTATACTCCATGTATGGAGGATGTGTCAAAATGCATTCTACTGTCATGTGTAACTAATGAGAACAAATTTTTAAAATATTTTATTTAAAAAAAAAAGCAGCTCGTGTGCCATTTCCACCCGACAGCGCTGGAGACTATCGGCTGTGCAGAAGCAAAATAGAGTTCTTACCCCTCAACCTTCCTGAAAGTCCCTCCCAGTTGTCCCCTCTCTCCGTAAATGCCTACCCTTCCCCCCTTCTCCTGTCACCCCTTCCCTCCCAGCAGTCCCAGTGATCCTTTTAAAATGTCACTTTGTTCACCCCACTCCTGTCCAAACTCCTCCTGAAGTGCCCGTCCCATGCAGCTCAGTCCTCCACCCCCCCATGGCCAAGTGCCCCCTCTCCACTTTCCTCCTTGCTCCCTCTATTGCCGCTGCATGGGGCCCCTCACTGATTCTGAGAATGAACATCTCTTTCCCACCTCAGGGCCTTTGCACGTGCTGGTTCTCCCTGCCTGGAACTCCCCTCCTAGTATTCTCAACTCCCACTTGACTTTCACTCAGTCCCTGCTCAGTGTCGCCTCCCAAGAGCCCCTCCTTTTCCCCGTCACCTCACGCACCCCACCTTCCCAAGCCCCCTTGTGCCTGCTACTTGTCCCCTCTGTGCACTGAGTCCCCACAAGCATTGACACCCCTCGGTCCTGCTTCCTACTACTTCCTGAGGCCAAGTCATGGCCCGCCCCCTGGGGACAGGCCTCAAAAATGTTTGCTGAATGCCTGAAAAGCCACACCCCACCACGCATGGCCACGGGGGAAATGAAGCCACCATGCGGGTCCCGTGGAGAGATCTAGGCAGGTGACTGGCTCTGGGGGACAGGGCCAGGCTGAGCTGGGACCTGAGGGGGGCAGGTGCCATGCTGGGGCCCGAGAGGCAGTGGCTGTGGCCCTGAAGGCAGGGCTGAGAGGGTTGAGGCCTCCACACTGGAGATGTCAGCTGGAGTCAAGAGGCCAGCCTGGGCCCCTGCCCTCTCCAGAGGGGCACAGAGGACCTGAGGCCCCCATCCCCCCCTTGGGCAGGTGGACACAGCCTCCCCCTGGAGGCCGCTGCCCTGCAGGACCCCCACCCTCAGAGGAGCCCCAGAGGCCCCGGGGCCAGGGGGGTGAGGTCCCCACCTCCCTCAAAAGCGTTGGGTTATCGACTGAAGGCGGCGCATCGATTCGTTAAGAGCTTTTGCACCTTCCTCGATGGGAATCCGCGCTCTCTCGCCCATCGAGCCGGGACCCTGCGCCGCCAGCTCTTCCCTCTACCCCATAAATTTCCATCTGGGTGTCTCTGCATCCGCCTGGAGGGGTGCGGTAAAGGGTCTAACGGCCCCTCTGGGTCGGGCCCGTCGGCTCTGCTGCTGCCGTGGACAAGGAGAGCAGCCCCCGTGCCCCGCGGCCCCCTCCCCAGCCCTCAGCCAAGGATCCCAGCGACCCCAGGGACCCTCGCCCGGTTCACACCCAGCAGAGCCCCAGCCGGGACAGCCCACGTCCTAGTCCCCCAGGAGCGCACTGCCCTGGTCATCCCTGCTGGCCCCTGCCGTCCCCGCAGCTGGGCCTGCACCTGTGATTTTTAAAGCCCACCCCGGGCGGTTCCCTGGTCCCCCAGGCCAAGGTGGCCCTTCTTTGGGCTGTGTCCCTGCTCCCATCCTGATCCTCCTCCTGGTCTCCACAGCCTTGGGGGCTTTGGGTCTAATGGAAGAGCCCCGGGAGAACAGGGCCCGGGAGTGCTGGTCACTGCAGCCCCCGCCCAGGTGTGCCTGGGCCAGGAGACATGGCCGGACCCCGCAGCCTTCTGGCTCATCAGAGCGAGTTTCGTTTGTTCTAGACGCTGACCGACCTGACGCTCCCAGCCACTGTCCTCCCATGTGACAACCAGAGAGACTGAGGCCTGGAACTCGTCCCCTCTGGAGTCCCTCTGCCCAGAGGAGGCTCCCTGATCAGCTTGAGGCGGCCCTGGCCCGGTGGGTGGCCACAGGCCCTAGTCTCTAGCCACTGGGGGACCTGGGCCCCAGCAGGATGCCAGGCTCAACCATAGACACCCCTTGGCTTGGCCCCCAGCTGGCTGAGGTGGAGAGGTGAGGCCCCCGGGTCCTCCACGACCTTCAGGTGCAGAAACGGTGCCAGAGGGGCAGCCGGGCGCAGCCCCTTGCTCCCCTATCCCCAGGCTGCCGGGGGTGGGGGTCGCTGCAGGAGTCTGGGCAACAGGACCCTGGCCACGTGTCTGCCCTGCCACCAGCAGAGGTTGACACACAAACTCCAGCCCCTGGGTCCCAGAGCTTCCAGAGTGGGTGGTCCCAGGGCCCAGCCTCCCCTGAGAGGGCCCCGATCCTTAGAGGCAAGGGCTCCACCCCAGAAGCACGTCACCTCTGGGTCACATCACCTCTCTGCACTAAGCCACCCCCTTTCCTCGATGCACCAGGGACAAGGGCCCTGCACTCCCCTTTGTGATCCTGTGGCCCTTGCTCACATTTCCCGGCCCCTCCTTGGGGGAGACCCACAGAGATGGAGGCCGATCCCTCCTTTTATTTCTCACTGTTATATTCTTATGTATAACAGTCATATAAAAAGGTCGTTGAAAACGAGTGTTCAAGCAAGTGTAGGTGAATGTTCGTACCCTGTTCCAATCTTCAGCAGCAAAAGCTCCCACCCATATTTCCCCAACGGATGAGTGGGTCAGTAGTGGGGGGCCAACCTGGGTGGAATATTACGAAGTCGTGAAAAGGGGCTGCTCTGACCCACCCTGCAGCAGAATGCAGGATGAACCATGTAGGCAACCTCTGACTTTCTAGTAGCTGCCATAAAAAGATGAAAAGAAACAGGTGAGGTTAATTGAAATACCATATTTTATTTGGCTTTATCTGTTACAAATATAATCGTATAACAACACCCTCTTCCTCACACCCTCTTCCAGGTTGAACCGAGATCCAGGGTACATCTCACCCATGACACATACCTCTGCACGCAGACCACATCTCAGGTGCTCCAGGGCCACACGTGTCCCCCATTGGGACAACATTCTATGGTCTTCTTAACTCCCCTGTGGCCCTGAGGTCACAGTACAGACCTTTGGACTCCTGTCCCCTGTTAGGGGACACTCAACCTGTGGCTCCCATCTTCATGGGGTCCTGGAACTTATGTTACTGCCTCTAGGATTACAGAGCCACCCCAGCAGACAGAGGTCCCTGAGGACCTCGGGAGCAAGGGTGGAGGGCCACCAAGAGACAGGGAAGTGGGTGCAGGTCGCTGCTGCTGACCACCATGTCCTACTAAGACCAGGCGCTGCCCAGAGGAAAACCTCAGCCTGAGGAGACACATCCTGCCCCACCACAGCCGACACCATCCCGCAGGCCCAGATGTGACGTGGGACTGGCCCAGCTGGAGCAGGGACAGTTGGTAGATGGCCCTAAAGTCCTGGTCCCCTCCTCCTTGACTTCCTGGGCTCTGGTCCTTGTGCAGACTCTAACCTGTCGTTCTGCAGATTGTCCCTCCGCGTGGGTTGAGGTGATCGGACGCGGGGTGTGCATCCTGTGAGAGTGTCGTGGGGCTGGGGACCATCCGATCGGCTAGGTCAGGGCGTCTGCCAGGTCCCCCACTGGAAGCCCTGAGTAGCAACCTAGAGTTTTCGGGAGGAACATTCAAAGCGTGTCGATCCGCACCGATCACCACCCACCAGCTCCGTCAGTGACATAATGGTGCCGTTCACCTCAATCCCATGGCCTCGTGATTGACAGCTTGCCACAGGGCTTCTGACCCCATTATGTGTTTGGATGTTCAAGTTGTCCTGGGTTAGGCCAGTGGCCTGCAGGCTGGAGTGTCCCACATCCCTGCCCCGCCCAGAATCCTCTGTCTGCCCATCAGGGAATCGTGGTTCAAGGCCAAGGTCTGGCACGCCCAGGCCTGGAGTCCTTAGCGTGACCCGCGTGAGCACAGTGCACACATGTTGCATCTCTTCATTCCCTGATCCACCAGAGAGTGGCAAAACCAACCCCAGCTCCGCCCGCAGAGCCCGTTCTGGCTGGCCCAGTTCACTGAGTATCTTCCTCTTGTACCACCGCAGACCAGCACATCGTCCGCAATCCACTGAGTCTCCATAGCACAGCCAGTGTCCTGGCCTCCCTTGGACACCATCCTCTTATGGCCCCGATGACTGCTGGGCTGTCTTCCCACTAGGAACGGAGGGAGGGATGGAAGGGGAGAGCAGGAAGGAGGAGTAGGGGAAGGAGGACCCACAACTCTGTGAACAAGGGATGGAGGAGGGGGTGGGCCAGAGCCAGAAGATTCCAGAAGTGGTCCTAAAGGCACCAAAAGACACACACAAGAAACATCAGAGCCAATTTGCTCACTATAACCCCAAAGTGGGAACAGGAAGAAGGGATAAATCAATTGCAATACATTGGCACAATGGCATATTACACAGTGGTGAAAAGGGCCTGACACCAGGTATACACAACAACGTGGCAAGTCTCACAGCCACGACGTTAAGCAAAGCAATTCAGAAACAAAAGAGAACTGATGTAAGTCTCTACGTTTAAGAACTCAGCATCAGGTGATCAGGGTTGGGGGCGTGGCTTGGCGGTAGAACGTTGCCTAGTAGGCACCAGGCCCTTGGTTCCAGTTCCAGCACCACACACACATACACAAGTAAGTGATAAAAGTCAGAGTAGCAGCCTGTTGTGGTATATTGTCGGGGAAGGGGAACAGTGGGCCTTCCAAGTGCTGGAATATTCTGTCCCTCCATGTGGCTCCTTGGGATAACATGTGTAAACTCTGATCACCATGTCTCCTTGACCTTTATGCAAAATCCACCCCCACCCCACACTTTAATTAAAAAAAAAATAGAGCCAGTTAGAAACCAAGGTCTCCAGGGTCCCTTTCAACTCCGCCCCCCTCTGTGTGCATCTAAGCCTCAACACCTCTTCAGCCCTCAGTCTCCCCATCTGTCAAATGGGTGCACATTCCACCTGGACACCTCGGGAACTCTTCACTCCCCCAGGCAAGAGCCCTCTCCGCCTCGGGGTCCAGCCTCCCCACAAGCCCAGGCCTGGACGAGGCTGGAGGGGCTGCTGACCCCGCAGGCCAGCCCACTGAGCCTGCCGGGGGGCTGTTTTGTGAGCGAGGTGCAGAGGCGCAGGCGAGGGAGCGCGCGCGGGAAGGTTTATAATGATGATTAGGCCTGAAATTGGCGGAGATTTACAGCGTTGGGCCGGGAATGGAGGGAGAGGGGCCGGGGCTGGGAGCGGCCTAATGGATCCGTCAGCTCGTTCGGCTGCTCAGCGGGCCGAGGCGGGTCACCCGGCTTTCCGCTGGCAGCACAAAGCACTTCAATTTCGTTAGGAAATGTATCAATTTAACTGACTTGAGCGGCACACTGAAAAACCTAATGAATCTGGACTCAATTTTCCGCCACACTGCTCCTGAGAACTGTCGGAAACAATGTCTATGGTCGGAGGTGACGGGGTGGCCGCCGATAGGCCGCCCGGGCGCCCCTTCCCTTCCCACCCCTGGCCGTCCCTTCCCGTCAGGGTTAGTGGAGAGAGACGGACCTGTCTGCACAACCTGGTGACAGCCCAGCCCGGCCACTTCCCTAACAATGATGTTATTATAGGTAAATTGGCCTCCATTTCAGCAGGACGGTGGTGCTAATTGAGTGAGAAATATAATACAGGGAGCTGTTGTCTGCGCTCAGGGGCGGAGGGGCTGACTAAATGGCCTACCATTGTTGGTGTCACAAGTAGGCAGATGTTGCCTTCTGTTGATAACTGCACTGACATAGCTGGAGCTTGTCACCGCAGCTTCTGCCCAGAGACTCAGAGACTCGAGGCTCTGGTGGCAGATGGCTTCTCTGAATGGCTGAGGAGGGTCCCCGCAGCCCCGCAGGGTGGGAGGTGGCCGCTTGGTAAACAGGTCGGGGCTCCAGGGCCTTCCCCAGTCTCTCTCTCGGGGAGGCCTGGACCCTGGAGGAGAGTCCCCTGGACTTTCTCGAGGCCTGGAACCCTCACAGCCCTGCGAGGGGATTGTCCGAGGCCAGAACCGGCGCAGGAGTTCTGGAAGCTGTGTCTGTGGTTGGGATGTGGAGGTCAGGGGGTAGCGGAGGCGCGAGGGTCCAGGCTCTAGCTACCCAGAGGGCTGGGAGAGGGGACTTCCCAGGGCTGGAAGGGCCGCGTTCCCAGGAAGCCCCCCAGCTTCCAGAGCCAAGAGGCCAAGCCTCCAGGTGCCCCTGACACACTATGGGGGACACCTGCCCAACACAGCTACTGTGGGTGACCCTTGAGGTGTTCAGAGCCAGGACCCCAGGCTCTGCCCGCAAGGGCCTCTGGGAAGCTCTAGAACAAAGCCCCCTGGGCCCCTCATTGGCCTGGACAGACTCTTCTTCTGGAAGGTCCAGCAGGCAGCAGGGAGGTGAGTGGATGGGGTGCCTGGCTGTGGGGAAGCAGATATCAGGGTCAAGCTCTGGGATGCGGGGACCTAGAGCCAGGGCAGCCAGGTGTCCTTGAGCACAGCTCCCACCTCTGTTTTGCCCTCAGAGGCTCCCGAGGGCCTGAAATAGCAATCATGTGCCGTGTACACCGTAGGCGCTCACTAAATGGTGATGGTTATTCTTGGGTGTCTCCGGAAATCCCAAGGCATGGACTTGAGCCCTTTGCCAGTTGAGGGCGTTTGCCCTCCTTCAGCCTTGGCTCAGGGGTGACCTCTGTTTGGGGTGGCGTCCCCCCAGTTCCATTCCTCCCCAGTTCCATTCCTGGGCGATGGGGCCCTGCCCCTTGGCTCCAGCTCCACCTCCACCACCAGCCCCGCACCCTCCGCCTCTTCTGATCCACACTCAGCTCAGGATAGCTGTCCGGGGTCAGCCTGTGTCTACAGAGATGAAAATCAAACGCTGCACCCTGACTTGGGGACTCCTAAGCAAACACACCATGGCTGCTGCAGGGGGCCCCAGCACCCTGAGAAATCTGACCCAGGAGTCAGCCTCGGCCAGCCGCTGACAAGACCACCAGACCCCTGGGTCAATCATAGGCGCCAAATGACCACGGACAGGGACCCGGGTTCCTCCTTCAGTCCCGCGCTGAAGACCCCCTAGGGCTGCAGAGGGGCTGTCCCCAGCCTGGGCTGGACTGGATGGACCAGAGATGGCTGCCCATGCCAGCCAGTGCTTCTGACCCAGGTCCCCTATGCCAGCTGGGTGCCTGGCTCCGGGCTGGCCACACAGTTAGCGAAGCAGGGTCCCTGCCCTGGGAGCTCCGGGGTCCCTGGACGGTGCTGACTATAGAGACGCGTCTGGGGCTTCGAGGAGGGGGTGCCGGAGCAGACCTTGAAGGAGCAAAGGGACTAGGGGGACGCCACCCCAAGCAGAGGTCACCCCTGAGCCAAGGCTGAAGCAGGGCAAACGCCCTCAACTGGCAAAGGGCTCAAGTCCATGCCTTGGGATTTCCAGAGACACCCAAGAATAACCATCACCATTTAGTGAGCGCCTACGGTGTACACGGCACATGATTGCTATTTCAGGCCCTCGGGAGCCTCTGAGGGCAAAACAGAGGTGGGAGCTGTGCTCAAGGACATATCTGCTTCCCCACAGCCCGGCACCCCATCCACTCACCTCCCTGCTGCCTGCTGGACCTGAAGGGAGCAGAGTGGCCAGGCCTGAGTTTCCAGCCAGGTCCGACCCAGGGAGCTGCCCCGTGTCCAGGAAGGGAAGGGGAGAGCAGGACCAGGTCCACGCTCCGGCTGCACCTGGGTAGCCGCTTCCCCAGCCTTGGCCGTGCATCTGTAGAAGGGGCAGGTTGGGACCTGCTGGGGCAGCTGTGGGCTCCGAGCGAGGCCCGAGGGGACAAGCCTAAGCGTGGCCACACGAGGGAGTGGCACTCAGGTAGGATTTCTGTACCTTCCTGGGTCCCAGCAGCCCTGTCCCACTCAGTCTGCTCTCCTGGGATCTCCAACCAAGCTGGCTTCAATCATTCTGGAATATTCTAAGCTCCAGATAGTTCTCTCAGAGAGATGTACCTCTGAATGCTTTTTTGGCATTTTCCAGATCTTGCTCAATGGCATTCATAGGCTCAGAGGAGTGTGGACGCTGGTGTTAACCCCATCCTTGGATGTGGTTGGTGCTTCGATAAAGTCCAGTGACCCGGGGGCAGGTCTGGGGGTCATTCTCCAGGTGTGGCTTTCCTGTCCTCAGCCCTGCCCCTCATTGACCTCGACCCAGGGCTGAGGGTCATGGACGCCCACCTGTGCCAAGACGGGCAGACTCCTGGCACAGCACAGCCTGCAGAACTAGGAGCTCCAAGCCAGCCCTCGGCCCCACGAGCCCAGACTACTCTGCCCTCCCCTAACCTCACCCCTGATCTTGGCTGAGGGCATCTTGGGCAGGTGGTTGAAGCTCGGAGATCCCCGTTTCCTCATCTGTGTATTGGGGACAGCCCAAGTGCCTGGTTCTCCAAGGGCAGTTGAGAAAGTGCTTTGTGGGTTCCTAAGAGGGGTTCAGGAAGGGGGTCAAGCAGCACGTACCCCATGCCCACCCCTAGTCCCAAGTGCTCACCCTTGGCTACGTCCACCCTGGGCTCAGAAAATGGGTCCCTGGGTTTCTGTATGGAATGGCTTCAAGGATGTGCCACCAAGAGGAGACTGGCTGGGGCCTTTTCTGGGACCCTGCAGAATAAGGAGGACCGGCTTTGGGGCCAGGCCTGGCAGGACCTGGGCAAGAGGCATTTGGCTACAGGTGAGACCTGAAGTGGTGGGGGGCACCCTAGGCAGGCTTTATGCTGCACCCTGGGCACCTCTCTTTTTGAGCTCCGTGGTGGGAGAGGTCACCCATCAGCCTGTCACCCCAGTATCTGCGCCTCACCTGCAACCCATGCCGGCCACCCCAAGGGGAGTGGAGGGCCAGCCATTTCCCTGAACACAGTGAGCAAGCCTGCTTCCCCCCAGGTCATGGGCTGCGCAGCCCCCATGGTCAGAGATGATGTCCAGCCAAAGAAATGTCCAGATCTGACTGGCAGAATGGGCATGTTTGGTGGCAGAGGAGGACCTGGGCTTTGGGGATGCCACAGAGGATGGCACCAAGGGCTTGAGGCTGTGTCCTGCAAGCTGGACACTGGGCAAGATTTCAACCCCAAATACACCCAGAGGACAGGCTGGGAAACAAGGGCCGGTGGGTTCTGGGCAGGGCCGGGTGCTGGAAAGGGGTGGCACAGGGACCACCCCCCCTCCACACACACACACACACACACTGTCACAGCTCACCCAGGCAGGGGCCTGCCCCTCCTGGCACTTAGAGTCATCAAGAATGATGCAAGTGACAGGTTTGTGTGTGTTTGTTAATTTACTCAGATTCATTCGCAGGAACAGCTGGCTGGGTCCCAGCAGGGCCACCTCGCCCGCCCACCTGCCGCCAGACTGCCGGCTCCACGCAGCAGTGCTTATGGCTCAGCGGGCATGGCCTGGGCTGGCGGGGACACCGCGGTCCTCCCAGGGTGCGCACGCAGGAGGCTGGGGGATGAGGGTGCTGCCTGCAGCCTGAGTACCCCACCGGACAGCTGGCAGGCTGTGGAGGGCCACCGTGGCCAGGGAGAGCCAGGGTATGCGCTGTTCCATACCTCCAGGAGCAAGGGCCGTGTGCCACTCAGGGGGGATAGCGCAGGACCCCGACCCCCTCTGGGCCTGATTCTCCCTGGAGACTGTAAACCTGTTTCTCTGGTCCTTCTACCCTGGGACTCCCCAGGACCCTCCTGTCCCTCTCCAGGGTGACTCTGCTGGGCCAAAGTCATGGTCTGGATAGGATCCACCCAGGAGGAGGAGGCCAAAAGTGGGCAGGAGTCACCAGGGTAGGCAAGTCCCTGGTAGCCTCCCCCTCTGTCGGCCAGGGAGCCCCGAAGAGCCACCTGTCCTGAGCCGGGAGAGAGGGGAGCAGGCCCTGGCTGGCGTCTGAAGCTATCGGTGACGCTGGTCCAGGATGGCATGGGGGTTTGAACGCTGAGCGCCCGTTAATAGAACAGACAGCCTTTCCTCTCTTCATCTCCCTGTCCCCATAGCTTTGTTATTTAAAGTCAGGTTAAGGGAAGAAAAAAATCCCGCAGACAGGTTTGGCTGGGAAGCCTGAGGACAGGAAAAGTTAGAGATATTTATTTGACAGGGTCAAGGTTGGAGCCCCTCTCTCCTCTCTCCCCAGGTCCCATAGGTGTTAGGCTGAGAGACATTTAATCGCGGGAGTAGCGGTTTCATATCTATAACAAAAATCAAATAATGCAAGATGATTTACTCCCCCTAGCAACCGCGGAGCTCACCCTTAGCAACCAGGCTAGCCTCGGGCTGCGGTGTAATCAGCTTGAAAATATTTCAATTATTGTGTTGATTTTAGTGGATTTGAGAAGCGCTGTGTGGAGAGCCGGGCACATTCTCCCCGCGACCTGGAGAGGAAGATATTGATTTAAACAGGTGTCAGGGAGGGAAAGTGGAGTAAATTTAAATGCGACGGGAGAGAAGCACGTTGCGCGGGGAACGGGGCGGGGATGACATTTTGCGCGATGCCTTGAACGAAAGTGACTCAAGTGGACTAGAAATTTCACCTTGAAAATCGTCTCCCATCGACACAATCAAGCAGCCCGCCACACCGCTCCGCGTCCCCAAAGCAGCAGGTCACCTGGCCTCAGAGGGGCCTCTGGGCGTCTTGAGGCTTCAGCGCCTGGGGACGTGTGTGGCAGCTCCAGGGGGCTTTGGAGGGGGTGAGGGACCCAGGAGCCAGGCCCCCTCTTCCTCCCGGCCTCAGTGACCCCTCTGTGATCCAGGTAGGTATTTTCTGAGAGTGGGTTTCCTGCAGACTGACATCTCTGTGTCCCCCGCAGGGTCCCCGCTGTTACCCAGATTTCTCGGCCTCTGACACCCAAACAACTGGTGCTTCAGCATCATGAGCACCAGACCCCTGACCTCCCTGGCCCAGCCTCCCACCTTCACAAATGCAGCCTGAGGGTCGTGCCACCCCGTCCTCTCCACCAACCTGGGAGGAAAGGAGAAGACGGGTTGGCCTCATGCTCAGCAATCCCCCCTGTGCCCCTGTGGCATGGTGGGCCACTCTCCCCAGCTACCTCCCTGTCCCCTGCAGCCCCTGGGTACTCCCATGCTCCCTTTGGGCCCCCATGCCCTCCGTCTCACACAGTGGAAACAGAGCCCGGGGAGCTCAGGGCAGCAGAGGGAGGAAAGCCAGGCCCTGTGTGCCCTCGTGACACCCTGTCTCCTCCTCCTGAGACACGGGGCAAGCCCTGTGAGATGGCCATGGGCCAGTCCAACTGCCAGGTGACAGGGTGGGTTTCCTGTGACCACCCCACTCTCCTGGGGAAGAGCTCAGGCTCAGGAACGAGGGACCACCACATGCCCAGCTCCACTGCCAACCTCAAGGCTGAAAAGTCCCCGCTCATGTGTGGAAACTGATCCTCGTTGAAAGGCTCTGCAGCTCAGGGTGTTCTTGGGCAAAGCAGGGGCTTCCGCATTTCCCAGACTTAAGGAACTTCCTTCCTTCTTCCGGGCTGACCAGCGGGGACCTGAGCAGGTGGACAGGAAGGGCCTCCCTTGACTGGCAGGCAGGTCTGCGCTGGCCCACGAGATTCCAGGGCCAAGGATGGAGGAGGCCTTGGGCCACAGGGAGGCCCACATCTCAGAGAAGGACCAGGCTGAGGGGACATATATATGGCGGCAGATAGGGGTGGCCTCTGGCTTCCTTCTGGAAGAGCAGGGGAGGGAGAGGAAGGCTTGGGGAGGAGGATCAGGGCCAGGGGGCAGAACTGGGTGTCACCTTGAGGGCTCTCAGAGGGTCTGGTGACCAGATCTGGGTTCTGAAATTCTCTCTGGCTACAGTGGGGAGAAGGCAGGTGGGGGGGGGCAGGAGAAGCAGGTTGTACAGGGCCCGTAGCGAGATGGCGAGCGGGTAGAGATGGACAGCGGTGGACATGCCCCCAGAGACTCCCGGCTGAAGGGACGGGACCAGAGTGGAGCACAGGTGTGTGGGAGGGAGCTGGGGATGGCCATCGGCATACATGAGGGGCGTGGGGATGGGGGGGTCAGGGGTCCAAGGAGGGCAGGGGGCCTGGGAGGTGGGGTGGGAGGGCACACCCCTGAAGCAGGAGCTAGGCTGGGGAGCGAGAGCCCCAGGAGGGGGACAGGCGTCTCTTTCCACCCATGGGGTCAACCCTCCTCACAGGGCACTGGGGTCCTTCAAACGAGTGGATGCACAGGTCAGGACTCCTGGGACACTCACCCTCCAAAATAGGTGTGACCTGTGGCCCAGTGTGACCCCCTAGGGGGTATCTGTGCCCTTGGTTGCCATGATTTGGGAATGGAGTTCTCCCACACTGGGAGGGCAAGGGTAGGGGACAATACAGGTCCACCCAGGGAAGACCAACCTGCTTCCACTATGCTTGGTTGGCTCTTGGAGGGCCCTTGGGACAGGGAGGACATCTAGACCAGAGCAAGGGCACCCTGGACGGGCCCCTGACCCTGTGACTCAACACCCATCCCAGGCACAACAAAGGGGCACGTGGGTCTGTGTACTAAGATCCACGGGTGGTGTCCCCACAGGGGGACAGAGCCAGTGCACCAGAGGCCCCAGGACCGTGGATCTTGGACTGTGCCCTAGAAACGCCCCTTGTTCAGGCTCCCACCCAGGAGCCACAGCCACTGGCCACGAGGCATAAGAAGGGCAGATATGGCCACTGGGGTACTACACTCACATCCTCCTGCCCACCTCACCACCCCGGGACCCTAGAACTGTGAGCTGCCGCTGCTGAAAGCCCTCCACCAACTTCACACCACCCCTGGAAGACCATGAGCCCCACACCAGTGTCCCTGTCCCCAGCCCTACATAATCCATCCTAGAGCTGCCCAGGATCACCTAGTGTGTGGGTTCCGTCGCTTGCCCCTGTGTCGCACCTGCCAAGCTACCACGAAGAGGTGTGAGATGATGCCACCCACCAGAGATGGCTCCTCTGCAGAGTCACATAGCCACCGGCCGCTGGCCCCGAGTCGCCTGCACAGATGGGCTGAGTTACTTCTTGTGCTGTCCAAGCCTCGATTTCTTCCACTGCAGATAGGCGCCTGCCTCCTGCCATCCTCCAGGGCCACCGGGAGAGCCGCAGGGGCAGGAATGCAGGCTGCGCACACGCAGGTGTGGGGGGAGGGGCTGGGAATGGGGCCTGGCTTCTCCTGCCCTCCATCTGGGGAAGCAGAAGCTGAACACTGGTCCCCAAGGCCACCTGAAAAGACACTGCAACAAAGGACAGGGGCTTCTTCCAGCCCTTCTGCAGCATGCAGGACAATGACCAGGGTGTTAGCAGTGGCCAAGACTCAGGGAAGACCCTCCTGTCATAAACAGCCCAGGTCCGGGGTCCTCAGGCTCTGGGAGGCAGGTGAGAGGCATCTTGGCCATGCCACCGGCCCTTTGTAGGACTTCAGGGAAGTCCTTGTCCTTGGGAAGACCGGTCCACTGGTCCCCAGAACAGTGGTCCAGGCCAAGCAGGGAGAACAGAGGAAGCTCTAGAGCTCACCAGTGTGCCCACATTCATGCCTGTATCTAGTGCAGGGGCTCCCTCAGGTTGTCACCAAATGCCTTGTGTGTCACTCTTCAAAGGCAAGGCCCCTAACCCTCACCAGCTTCTCTAAGGAGTCTCTCTGCCCCGCCCCCAAGTAACCCCTGAAAAACTGAGGGCTGGAAACCGCACTTCACAGCAGGGACACCAACCTGACCTGGGAGTCACACCCCCCAGCCAGGTGGCCCGGCTGCCGATCCCAGCCCCCAGCTCTTCCGCACCTAACATGTGCACTGAATTTACCGCCAACCCAGGGCTCCCTAGGTTTCTCGGCTCCTTTAGAACAGCAGCATGCTACTTAAATGTGTGTTTTTATTACTTTCTCTATTATAAGTAAAAATATTGTAAAGCCATCTGACTATTCGCCGCTGTCTGCGGGAACGGGCGGTGCCGGGCTGGGTGAAGCTGGGGCCGTGGGTGCGGGGACCGCTGTCTGGGGAGGCACTCTTGGATTTCTGCTGAGGTTGGCCCTGCATATGCCAAGCCACATGTTCCCAGGCTGGGAATGGGATAATTGTGCCCATTTATCTTGCTATAGTTGAAAGTGCAAATGCTATAAAATGTATACAGTAGTGTTGGTGGCAGTGTGGAGGGGTGGGTGCAGGTGACGTTGGAGGCAGGGAGGTGGGGGTAGTCCTGGCAAATATGGGGGACGAGGAGAAAATGACAGCTGGGAGGGGACACAGGCACACAGATCATGACCCCCTCCTCACCCAGGTACTGGTCTCCAAGCACTCCAGGTGGAAATCAACACCTGAAGATCTGGTGGACCGGTGACCTCAACAAATAACAGCAGTAGGTCCATTCTTTTTTTTGGGGGGGTGGGTTCCAGGTATTGAACTCAGGGGCGCTTGACTACTGAGCCCCATCCCCAGCCCTATTTTGTATTTTATTTAGAGACAGGGTCTCACTGAGTTAAATTGCTGAGGCTGGCTTTGAACTTTCAATCCTCCGGCCTCAGCCTCCACGAGCGGCTGGGATTACAGGTGTGTGTGCCACTGTGTCCGGCAGTAGGTCCATTCTTATCAAATAAATCTGTGGTTGATCCAAGAGTGAGCATGCTAATGCTGAAGTCAGGAAAAATGCAACAATTTCCCAGTCCAGACCAGAGGTGGCAAACTGAGCCTGCAGCATGAATCTGCCCAACCAGTATTTGCTACATGGTATTTTTTTTTATGGTGGTAAAATGTATACATAAAATTTACCATTTTAAACCATTTTTCAGTGTACAACTGGCTTTAAGGACTTCACAGTGTTGTGCAACCAGCTACGTGGTATTTTTAACATTTTGGAAATCATCCCTGACATCGGAAATCAGGAAATTTCATGGGCATATCCAGATTTTGGCTTCTCTTCCAAAGTCCAAACCTACAACAACTCTGGGCCTGGTCAGGTCTGCCCTATCCAGCTGGGGTAGGACCGGGCCACCGCCCTCTGGTACCCCAGGGAGCTCAAGACATCCCTGGGGCACACCCAGCTCCCCCACTCTGTCACCTACCTTTAACCTTGGGCTATCTAGGGGCAGGACAGGGCAGGGCTTTCCACCCGGAGGAGCAGTAGCCCCAAGGGGTAGCGGATTTCCAGTTTCCCCGGTCCTATTGTTTCCTGTGACCAAGTCAAACACTGTCCACATGGATGTCACTCACCCAGACAGCATTTTTCCTGTTTTGTTCCCAAACTCTCCCCAGTCCCTGGGACATAACAGTTCTCACATGTAGCTCTCTCATCTACAGACTTACCCAGCCAACCCCACCCAGTTCCAAGTCTTGCTGCATCCCTGTGGCTCCATATTGATGGCCCCACCCTGCACCAAGACCCTCATTTTACAAATGAGCAGAGACTCACGGTGGACTCGCAGACTGGATAGGGCAGGACCCAGTACAAGTCTGAGCCGCTCTCAGGCCTGCAAGAGTCCCCCTCCCCAGCCTCACTGTAGACTAAAGGCATCATCTTGCACGTGTGCATACACACACACACACACACACACACACACAGAACTAAGCCACACCAGTGGGCCTGACCTGCCCAGAAGGCCTGTGGGGGGAGCCACCGAGCACAGTGGGAAACAGTCCCAACCATCACTTTGATGTTCAGCCCATGAAACTTCTCAAATTATAAAAAGAGAATCACTTTTGAGCCTTTAAGTGGCTCCGAATAAACCAACTGTCCAAAGATACAATGAAAAACCGACACCGGCTCTTGGTAACAAGGCAGGAAAAATTGTCAGTGCTGTGATGAATATTAAAAGCCCCATCCATGAAAAACACCCTGGGAATATGTTTCAGAGGAGCAGAACAGGGAAGGTACTCTCCAGGGCGACCCTACAGGCAGCTGGAGAGGTTGGCCATCCAGAAGTCCCCACCCTGGGGCAAGATGGGCCTGCAGGAAGCCAGGAAGGGTGACAAGCCCCGGGGGAGATGGGTGTGGCCGCCCTTCCAAGAGCAGCAACTCAGGTTGCAGGTGCAGGAGGCCCTGGGGCACCTGGCTGAGGCAGCTCCAAGACGCAGGGAGGCCAGCCCTCTGGCTGTTGGGGGCGGGGCACAGCTGTGGCCCTGTGCCATCTCTGATCGCAGCCAGGAAACGGGAACTCATCTCCTCTTGCCCCATGCCCCCTCTCCCCAGCATGTCCAGTCTGAGAAGAGGTGACCAGGAGACTGGGCACTCCCAGTCCCAGTTCTGCCTCCTCTTGGGTAGTCCTGGGCCGCCTCTTCTCCTCTCTGAGCCTTGGTCTCCTGGACAGGGGTGGGTGGGCTGGAAGGTCCTAGAAATCGGGTTGGCGGAGGGGAGAGAGGGGCAGGGGTGTAATGCCAAGGCCTGCACCCCAGCAGGTAGGCTCCTCTGCGCCTCTGCACCAGGGTCTGCCCACTCCAGCCTCT
Source organism: Marmota monax (assembly GCF_021218885.2). NCBI lineage: Eukaryota > Metazoa > Chordata > Mammalia > Rodentia > Sciuridae > Marmota > Marmota monax. The sequence continues at coordinate 32,676 of NW_026694572.1, forward strand.
CCCCTGACTGACCACCAACTTTCCACACCATCTCCCCCTTCCTCCCTACCCACCTCTCCTAGCACCCTGGAGCCTGGCTGGAGCTGGGGACAGCAGGATGGGAGCGACCTTGCCATTTCAAAGAACCACATGAGAAAGGAGCCACACACAGGTCCCTGCCTTCTGGGTGCTAAAGGTAGTGATACTTGGACTGTCACACACAGGAGGTCCTAAAGACACTGGAGAGAGCCCAACCCAAAGCAAGGGGCAGCCACAGGCCAGAAGCCCACCTTCCTTTGCTCATTTGCAGGGTCTCCTTGGATGCCCCCGGGGGAACAGGAAGGGTGAGAGGACCCTCTAGTCTCTCGAAGGTCACACCTCCTCCATCACCAGCTATTGGTCAGCCCACTCAGGAGGCCTATGGCTGGGCTTAGGAAGTCAGGTGGGTCTGGCCCTGCCCAGCCAGCCCCGGACAGGTGTCTACCTCAAGCCCACGCCTCTCAGGTGGCCCTGCAGACAATCCCACCTCAAGGCAGAATTCATTTCGGGGGGAAGGGCCAAGGAGGCTCATCCTTCCCCAGTGCTGGACCCTCTACCAGCCCTGGTCCCTTGCAGAGTTCTCCTCTGAGGACCCCAGACTGGCCACAGCCAGCCCCGCTGGTTCTGAAGCCACAGGGCCTGACAGAGCCAGGGAGGGCCAGAGAGCAGCAGCCTCCGTTGTCCTCCTCGATTCCTTCCCTGTAATTAAGAGTAAACTTTGTAGCAATGTCTCTCTTTAGCTGTTTTCTCACCCGCCTCCCAAATGATAAATTGTTAATGAGCACCTGTTACAATGCTAATGAAAGTGGGATCCATATGTAAATAAAGAAAATTTAATAACTTAACAAGGTGGATTAAAATGCCCAACCTCCACAGCAGCTAATCTGGGCCAAACACCCAAGAGTTGCCATCTAAGCAAGAGCCTTGGCTAATGCATTCACCTCGGCACACTTTCCAAAATATAATTAATATTTTAAAAATTTATAAAACTGAAATCAGAGGTCTTGATTGTAACAAACAAAATATCCATCTTTAATCTGCTACCCAAGGGCCAACGCACCCTCCCTCTCCTGCCCCAGCATCCTATCCTCCCCCACCTTCCTCTCTGGAAAATACAAACTAGGATTCAGTCAGGAGCCACAGACCAGTTGGCAAGGGTAAGCAGCTTGATGATGGCACAAGAGCAGTAAAACAGCTCCAAAGCTCTGGGTTTGAATCTCAGCCTCTGCACGGATTCTCCCGGGACCCTCGCCATACAGTGGGGTGAACTATGTTCTTTCGGCTTGCTGTTCTACAGCAGGTCTTCCTCCCTAGCTCTGGCCCTATGGGCGTTCCCGGAGCAATGGCAGCCTCAGGAGGTGACTGAGGTCTATCTGCCTTGCCTCCCCAGCCTGGACTCAAAGCTCACAGAAAAGTTCCAGGAACTTCCAGCACCTGGCCAAGATGCTGGCCTGCAGAAAGGGCTTGGAGCAGCCAGGAGCTTGGGATCAGGCCCCATTTTACAGAAGAGGTCACTGAGCCCAGAGAGAGTCTTGCACTGCTCAGATTTCTATAACCCACCAGGGAGTGCAAGACCTGGCCCAAACCAGCTCCTGGCCACCCATCAGCTGGAGGACTTGGGTGTATTAGCTGGCCTCAGTGAGACTTGCCTGACCCCTCTGGCAAGTAGAGGTGATGGTGGGGTCACCATGCATGGTACAGTGGCTCAGAACCTTGGCTCTTCTTGGTGGGATTCTAGCCTTGAGGAGGTGGATGTTGGAGAGGCTTCCCAGGGAGGGCCATGGAGCAGGCAGGGGCTGGGGGAGGCTCTTCCACCTCCTGCAGATCTGGACCTCTCCCTGCAGTGCCCTGTTCTCCACCCTGCCCCCAGCTGGCTTCCGCTGGGGCAAACTGCAAGCCATCACCTGCCCTTAGCTCAGACACATCAGGAACCTATGGGCAGAGGTTGGCTGTCCCAAATCACAAGCTCATGAGCAAAGGACACCTCTCCCGGGGCAGTGTTCCTCTGGCTATTCTTAGTGGAGATGCAGGATCACAGAGTTCAAGGGACAATCAACTGTACCCTGTGACCTTGTGTCTCCACCAAGGACAGCTAGACAAACACTGCAGGGAGAGGCACCTTGGAACAACACTGTCTCTCAGGAGACCCACCTTCCTGCTGACCCCCGAGGAGGGAGAGGAACAGGCGGAGCCCAGCCCCTGTCCTATCCCCTTCCTGCCCACAGGGAGCTCTGTGCATGGGTTAGCCGCCTCCACATGCTCCTGCTGTGTACCAGGTACCCTCCACGGGGGTCCTGAGGAAAGGTCCCTTTATATTCTAGCTGATAAGGCAGATAACAAGTGTGTAAACAAGTGAGTGTAGACCAGGATGGAGCCAGGAAGGGAGACGTATGGTAAGAACCGGAGGCCAAAGGGGTTCTGGGTAGACAGGCAGTGGGCATTGGCAGATGGCACTTTAGCCAGGGTGGACAGGCAAGACGACCTCTGAGAAAAGACCCAAGTTAAATGAGGGAGCAAACCAAGCAGGTGTCTGGGGGAAGAATGTTCCAGAAAGAACACACACACACAGGCACACGGCAGGACATGCTATTGTTTGAGAAAGGAAGGGAAGCCTGCAAGGCCAGAGGCAGAGAGCTCCTCAGGGCCACTGCAGAGGTCAGGACAGTGCTGGCCCATCTCACCCGGGCCTCTCCCTCAGGCTGGTCCCTGCTGCCTGCATAGCGAGTCAAGGCCCAGAAGTTGGTGGGTAAACTGGAGTCCCCTGCCCTCCTGCCGTTGATCTGCCAGTGATTCAATGCATCTCTGTGCCACAGAACGTCCAGCAATTTTTCATCGTTTGACCTCACTTTTAATTAGAGACTAAATTATTCATGCCGTTTGATGGGAGACGGAGAGCTTGGGAGGTGCCTGGGCCCTAGGCCGGCTCAGCCAGGCTGGAACTAACCCTTCAAAAACAATAGCAGTGGCCAGGAGAAAACCAATTTTGCCTCTGTGGCTGCTGCACCCACATCTGTCACATGCCCGTCAGCAGAGCTGAGACCTCTGGCCACAGACTGGAGGATCCACCAAGGGGCTGGAGCCCAGGTGCCCTGGAAAGTGGGACCGCCTCTCGGTCCTGCTTCTCTGACATGCCCTCTCGAAAGAAGAGACAGCCCAGTCTCTGTGGTCAAGCAGGGCTGGCGACTCAGTACAATAGCCCAGGTGGGCTCAGCACCTCAGTCCCCGCCCTCTGCCAGCTCTCAGGGGCCTACTCTGGATGGAGGAGGCCAATCCAGTAAGTCCTGGGACCCAGTTGAGGAGGATGAAGAGGAGTTCCACCTGGTACCAGTCCCAATCTCGCTCCTGTCCTTGGGTCTCCTGACCGCCCTCAGCGTGGCTGCCTTAGATTATGAGGTGCCCAAGCATGCTGAGCATGGCGTGGAACTCCAGGGGTACACTTGAGCTGGCCCACCCCTGCACACCCCGAGGGGTTCACAGAGAACAAATGCCAACCGCAGGGGGCTCTGGCCAGGTGGTCCCATAGTTGAGGAAGAAGCACAAACTCTGTCCCCTCATCACAGCCTGGTCCTTTGAGCAGGTCTGGTGGGTCTCGGGGGCCATTACCACAGAATGTTCTGGTGTGGGAGGGGGTCCCACAGCCTGCCAACATCCCACAGACCCAAGGAGAAATCAAGGTGGGCTTCTGCACCCCCACACAGATGGGATGCAGGAGTTCTGAGCAGCTGCAGGACGGAGATGAGCCCCTGTGGGAGGGCATGGGACACAGCAGTGAGCTCTGCATCCTCCAGGCCCTGTCCCCAACCAGTCCCTGGGGCTGTGCTGAGCCACGCCCTGGGCCCTGAGAGACTAGAGCTCAGGACACCTTCTCCTCCCTCCGTCCCAGCCTGGAGTTCAGCCCAATGTCCCGGCCCCAAACACAGCTTCCTCCCTGCCCCAGAGGTAAAGGGTCCCTGTCACAAGACAGCTCCAGGGCCCCCTGCACTGTCCCAGTCTCCTCCTGACACCAACCAACCCTGGTGGGACCCTGGACTGATCTCAGCCAGCTCGGAGCCTGTGTGGGAGATTCATTCCATGATCCCTGCCTGGGTTTTGGCCTTACCAGAGCCAGGGGAAGGTTGGGGGACACCCACGATCCTCCTCAGGTGATGGGGACACCTGTGTGGTCCCCAGCAGCCCCGTGTGAGGCAGACGGGGACAGGGCAGAGATGGGGACCGCAGCACTGGCCACAGGAGGGGAGCTTCCAGGTGGCCCGGAGGAAGGGGATTGTTGCTGCAGACGTGCAGAATAGATGGAGGAGGGTGAGCATTGCTCTTGGCCTGAGGACTGTGCCCCGGCCTCTTCCAGCCTGCTCTCCCGGGATGCACTCAAGTCCCCGGGTGCAGAGCCCGCCAGCCCTCTAGGGCAGCACACTGGGCAGTGTCTAGCTGCAGGGTCACACCCTGGCCTTCAAATCCCCGATCCGCTGTTGCCAACAGGCTCCAGGCACGAGTCTGACCCCTCTGAGTTTCTGCTTCCTCCTGTGTGAAATGGGGGCCCTCTATCCACCTCTCAGGGGTGCCCAAGAGGCAGGGACAGGAGGCCGGGAAAGGACATTTACACATGGTGTCATCTCTGAGGGTGGGGGAGGGAAGAGAGGCTTGGACAAGGGGTTTACTCTGTCTTATGCTGGAGGTGGGACAGGCGGATCCTGGAGACCAGGCTGTTGGGGGCAGGGGGTGCACAAGGATGACACAGGTGGCAAGGAGAGTCCCCGGATGGGGGAGGTGCCAGCTGCTCCTCTCCAGGACGACATTTCAGCCAGTAGCACGCTACCCGCCCCCAGACCCCCCTTTGTCCCTGGGGCTTCGGGAAGGGGGTCTGCCAGTGTTCCCAGGCAAGTCTGAAGAAGAATAAATCAATCTGCCCTGAGGGCCAGAGGGTGGCCCCCAGCCGGGGCATCTCCCAGCTGTGGGGCGGGGCTTCTGGATCTGTCCACACAGAGAACCTAAGAATTTACCCTTCTCTCTGCAGTGTTCTGAAGAAAATAAATTAAATGCAACAAGATTGTTCTAAAGTGCCGTCCCCGTAGCGTCATAGTGCTAAATGACAGATGTTTCGCTCTGAAAAGTGGCTCTAATGCCCGTGCAGTAACTTTGTCTCAAATGATTTCAGCAGACGTCAATAGAGGGGCCTCTCCGACAGGAAGGAGGTGAGCCGGTCGGGTCTCGGGGTTCTCTGCATCCAGGACGGCTCTACCAATGGCCTGAGGAGCTGGTGCTTGCAGGGGAGGGCCTGGGACAGGTGAACTGCAATGGGGTGCGGCGGGGTGGGGAGCAGGGGTCTCAAAAGTGACCATCAAAAAACACGCCATATCCAGGCCACAGGAAGCCTAGATCCAGACCAGGGTGGCAAACCCACAGGATGCCCTGTACTCGTCATTGTCCTGTCTGGACCCTGGTGTACTCGTCCACAAGATGGACACTGACTTGAGGAGGCTCACGACCCCACCTCTCAGCTTGCTCAAGGACTCAGAACACGGTCCAATCCCCAAACCTGATGACATTTTTAGCCATCGTTTCCAAAACAGCTGTTCAAAAGAGAACAGACACCTTACTCCTCGAGAAGGGGTTGGGTGTGGCGGGAGCACAGCAGCTCGGTTTTTCTTTCTTCCTTTTTCCTCAAAGGTTGGTCCTACGTTTAAGCAAAAGTGATCGCTCCAGTCCTTGACTGGGGAGCTCCATCCAGTCTTTCAATCGGCACCTAATCCTCTCACACCCTTTATCAAACACCCCGTCATTTAAAGTGCTATTAAATGCCCCTTTTTTGGGATTATGATTTTTACTCTTGATTATATGATGACTCTATAATCAAATATTCATTGGATAATGATGATTAAAGTATATAATCCCCCAAAAGATGTTTAGAGCAATTTAGGCTACCATTGACTTACTTAAGGGAGTTAGGAGATTAGCAATGAAATAAGGGGGTAATTTTTTTTTTTTTTTTAGAACTAATTTTGTGGTTCTCGAAGCTCCGAAACCACAGGGAGAAGGAAGTGATGGAGAAGATAGGGCCAAGGGCAAGTGGCACCGCTCCCCACCCGGACCTGGTGGACAACCAGGGGTGACTCAGTTTGTAAAGTGGAACTCGAGTCCCACCACACCAGGCATGTGCTGGGGTGCTCATGGGCTCCAAGCCTGGGCCAGCTGCCCTTGACCTCCTGAGCATGCTCACCAGCCTGTGGTCCATCATTAGTACCTGTTCACAATCTAGTGGCACCTGCCCAAAAGGGCCACTGCTACATCCTGGCAGGACTGGAGCCTTGTCCTTCATTCTTGCCCAGAGGGTGGGGCTGGGGAGGTCAGCTCTACAGGGCTAGTCAGACTTGACTCTGACTTTCAATGTTTCCTACCTGCCTATCTCCTGACACCTGCATCTTTCTAAGCTAGATATGGTCTAGGGACAGAATTTCAGGTGGCTGAGTCCCAGGTGATAGGGCTGGCCACACTCATTCATTTACTAGCTAACCCAGGGTCACCCTGAAGGACTCTTACTGTCCCTGTTTTCTCAGAGAGAGAACAATTGAACCTCAAAAACAGAAGGAACCACCACCGGGCGTGGTGGGGCACACACCTGTAATCCCGGTGGCTGGGAGGCTGAGGCAGGAGGATCGTGAGTTCAAAACCAGCCTCAGCAACTGCAAGGCACGAAGCAACTCAGTGAGACCCTGTCTCTAAAGAAAAATACAAAATAGGGCTGGGATGTGGCTTGGTGGTGGAGTGCCCCTGAGTTCAATCCCTGGTACCAAAAATAATAATAATAAAATAAAAGGAAGGAACCTACTCAGAGACACACAGCAAGAAAGAGGCCCACTGGCCTTGAGGAGCCTTCTCTCTGTGCTCCCAGTCCTGCATGTGACTGCCAGGACAAAGCCAGGAGACACAGCAGGCCCTGGTGAGGGAAGCCACCCCTTCTCTGTGGCCACGTCCCTCCCTCCCTTCCACTGCTTTGCAGGCTGAGCGAGGCAAATGCCTAAGCCCACCACACAGAGAGATAAGTCGACATTTGCCTGAGAATTAAGTGCTGCTCATTGACAGGCTGTGGAAATCCACCAACCAACGGGCGCTAATGCCCACTATGTTCCGGGGCAGGGGAGGGGAAAGGGGAAGGGAGAACTGGGGCCAAACTCCATAATCCATATTTACATAAATCTGCAGCTAAAAGCTGAGAACATCCCGCCACCCCACGTGCCAACTCCCCTCCACAGAAACCAGGTCCAGGCCACACCAAGCCCCTCCTCCCAGTGGCAAGGCTCCGCATCACCAAAGCACCCTGGGAACACAGAGACCTGCTGGCTTCCCCACAGCCCAGCTCTAAGCCACGGAGACATGAGGAGGCCAGAGACCTCCATCTCCCAACCAGGAGAGTGGATGGACGGACAGATGGGAACAAGAAAGTCTCCTTCTCTGTCCTGGGCTGCTTGACCTGGGGAAAAGGCTACAGGTCACCCCTGACCTTGGTGATTTCTCACAGTTGGCTACCTTGCGGCAAAAATCCCCTCCCCAGGGACCCCTCCAGGGCCCAGTGAGACCCCCATAGATGGGTGGGCATCTCCTTCAGGTCTGGTGTCAGTTTGCTCCAGTGACAGTTAGCCCACACCACTGACCAGGTGGCTTCAGTGCAGACGTTGACTGTCTCACAGCCCTGGAGAGGCTACAGTCCCAGATCAAGGAGGAGCAGGGCTGCTTCCTCCTGAGTCCGCCCTCGTGTGGCTTGCAAATGGCATCTTCTCTCTGTGTCCTCACCACGTCATCTTTCTGTGTGTATCTGGGTCCTGGACTCCTCTTAAAAGAACCCTAGTCAGACTGGACTAGGTAGGGCCACCCCAGTGACCGCACTTCACTTTAATCCCCTCTCTCAAGGCCCCTGTCTCCATATTCTGAGGTGCTGGGGTTCAGGGCTTCAGCACTGGAGCTGGGGGGGACACAGCTCAGCCCACAGCATGCGTGATCTTTCTAGTCCCCACTCAGGAGGGTCTTGACTCAGATCCAAGAGGTGAACATGAACAAGGGACTCAGGCCCCAGGGTGTTCTCCCGTTGGGAACCCCGTCTTCCCATAGTGAGGAGAAGGTGCCCCGCTCAGTCCGGCTTTCTCAGCTTTCAGGGGGAGGCAGCCCTGAGAAACCACCCAGGAGGTCACACCTGGAGTGTTCTGCAGCTTCCCATGCCCAGCTGAAGGGCTTTGGTGGGGTGGAGCATGGAGGAGAGGGACACCCAGGTGACCTAGGAGGACCTAAGATTGTTCCTGGAAGAAGAGAGAGGCATCATGAAAATAAAGAGTCCTGTTCAAGGCTGTTCAACCAGTCTTGCCAACCAAGGGTCCCCCCACAACCAGGTGTGGCCCCCAAACTGATTGCACTTCTGGCCAACCGCTGCTCCCTCCACGCAAAGTGACCAGGAGAGCTCACCCTGGCCAGTCCACTGAAGCCCCCTGAAGACCAAATGGAATCCTGCTAAGATATTCTTACAGACAGACAGCTTCAAGATCTGGAATTCACCTTTAGACTCACAGACAATTGAGACAAGGGAATGCAACTGACAATGACACTAACTTAGAGAAAAAGATCCTGAGCCAACCAGATGAGCCTCCTTGGCCTCTGCCCACAGTAAACAGAACAGCTCTTGATGATTGTTCTCCCAGGTTCCCTGGACTGCCCCATAGCTATGACCTGTGAAGGTGACCCAGAGTCAAATGAGGAGGTTAGACTCTGGTTCTCATCCAGCCCAGGGTTATTGCGGGAGGTTCAGAGACAGACTTAGTGCCATCAACCACCCACTCCCATTCCCTCCTGACCTGGGCACCAAGGGTTCCTAAAAACCCCTTAGATGACTTCACCTGGCTCCTTTAGGCCAGGGGGAACATTGGGGATTGAACTCAGGGGCACTTTACCTCTGAGCCATATCTCCAGCCCTTTTTGTTTTGAGACAGGTCTCACTAAGTTGCTGAAGCTAGCCTCAAATTTGGGATCCTCCTGCCTCAGCCTCCTGAATGGCTGGGATTACAGGTGTGCAATGCTGTGCCCAGCTATCTCACCTTGCTCTAAATGGAGCCATGGAAGGGGGAGAAAAATAGAAGAGGGGAAGCAGGGGGAAGTGGCCCCTCCCTCCTGTGTCTGCAGTATCTAGGTGGCCAATGGTGCCAGGGATCCTGCTGGTGATTCCCAACTGCAGCAGCATCCCTTCCACTATCCATAGCCCCCACACCTCAGAGAGGAGGGGAAAGGTCAAGGCCAGTGGCTGGGAGTAGGTGGGGGAAGGGCAATAACCCGCCCCTGTCTTTCCTAGCAGAAGAGTCCTCCTGCTGTCCAATGAAGCGGCTGTGATCTTTGAGAGGTTGAGTTTCAGAGATGGCTGGAGCCTGCAGGATGACAACAGGAGACAGTTGAACCTGAGCTAAGAGGAGAATGGAAGGAAAAAAGGAGGGAGGGGCTGAGAGCCTGGGCCTGGGCTAACCCTGGAGCCAGGACCTCCTCACCCATGTCCAGCCTGACCCTCACTGAGTCCCACTCTACAAGTCCCGGACCCTCATTTCCCCCACTCCCTCCACTCTCAGTTCATCAGCAAGTTCTGTTACCCAGAGCCAAGACAGGTGCCAGCCCACCCCTCCACCATCCCTGTACCTGCTGTCCCCAACCTACCTTTCCTGACTTTAGCTTGGGTTACCCAGTACACAGATCCTGGGGAAAGGCCTGATGCAAGAGGGTTGCTGTGAAAGAAGTTAAACTGCAATGGGTTTGCAAGGGGTTCTCTCAGTCATCCTGAAGGGATTTGCTGTGGGGCCCAGGGTTGGCCTGTGCACTGTAATGCAGCCATCACCCGGATGTAGGTATCCCTGCTGCTGCTCCCGCCAGCCAGGGACAGTGTTCAAGAAGCCTCAGCTGAGGAAGAATGAAGGAAGCAGAAGGTGGGAGTCACCCTGGCCATAGGGAAGGAGCACCCTCCCAGAGGGACAGGGACCACAGACCACAGTACCCACCACCCCTGCCGCCTTTGAGACTCACACCAGAGTGTGTCCTCCAGACTTCCAGGCCCGTGCTTGGCCTCCTTGATCCTGAGGAGGGCCTTGCCATCTCTCGGAGCACATTCCTACTAGCTCCCGTGGCTCACTCCCCTGAGTGAGACCTGGTTCCTCTCCTCCGAGTGGTTCCAAGAGCGCTTACCTGCTCACATACTGTGATGGCCAGGGGCCGAAACCTGTCCTCTCAGCCTCCACATTTGTCCACAGGGTGACAGGCAGCTTCGTGAAGCTGAGGACAAGTAGTGCCCATATGCAGGGAAACTGAGGCTGGGGATGAGGCAATGTCCTGCTGCCCGGGGGGCAGACGTCCCAGCTTTGGAGAATATTCTAAATCACCCCTCGCAGGTGGCACTCTGCAGGGATGACCGGAGAAGCAGGGGAGGAGTTGCCTCTCAGTCCACAGCGCCTAGGACAGCTTTGAAAACCCTGTCAGCATATCAACAGCTTCATGAGGGCAGGGTTGTAGTTACACTTTTTAAATTAAGTGAATAATTAAAAAGAAGTTGATTATCAATGAGCTAGTTTTTACTTTCATATTTCCGATTTTCCCCTATTTTTTCTTTCCTGTTTTTTTTCTTTTTTCTTTCCTTTATTTTTTCTTTCTTATTTTTTTTTTTCTTTTTTGGTTAATCACTGTGGCCGTGGTAATGAGCCGCCTCGGGTTGCCAGGCAACCAGCTCCCAGTCACACAGCCGCAGCTGCCTCCCGTCAGTGCCCTGACGGCTGCGCACAGGGCTCGGCGCCCGGCGCCCGGGCCGCCACAGCGGGAGGGGTCCCCGTAGGGGAGGGGAGGGGCCCAGCAGGGAGGGCGTGGTTCCCTGGGGAGGGGCGGAGCTGGAGGGCGAGGGGGAGGGGAAGGACGCGAGTAGCGAGTACCCGCGGTGGGAGGAACAGGGGAGGGGCGGGGTCCTTGCAAGGGAAGGGCCTGGACTGGGCAGGGAAGGGACAGGGTTCCTGCAGCCCCTTCTGGGCAGGCGGTGTGGACGCCCATAGTGGAGATGCCAGGCACCGTCGGTGGATGGGTGCGGGCGCGCTCCAAACGCCCGGAGTCAGGGACAAATTCTCCCCTGCAGCCACTTTCTGTCCCTCTGCGCCCCATCCCAGGCATCCCAACCAGAGTCCCAGCTGCCTCGCGCGCATCCCAGTCTCAGGCTCAGTTTCCCAAGTGCCAAGAGCTGTGATCAGACAGCCGAGGACTGACTGAGAGCTCAGACGGGCAGGAGCCAGGCAGCCCGGTGACAGGCCTGCGCGCCCTACACGCCCCGGCCGGCCAGACGCTCTGCCCAGCCAACCCGGAACTAGCGAATGGACAGCAGAGGGTCCCGGGACACGAGAGAGGCCGGCAAGCTGCCGCCCGTGCCGGGACAGCGAAGGGGTGGGAGATGCACGTCCCCGGTGGGGCTGCCCTGCCGCACCAAGGGGACACGGCTGCGCTGAGCCTGTGTGTCCACCGCCGCCTCCGGGTCTCGGGTAGGTCCCGCCAGCGCGCTACAACCCATAGCCGTTCGAAAAAGGCTCCTCTGGCCCCCCTTTTATTGCATCCCCCTGAGGCTAGTACACAACACCGTGCAGGGCACCCAATGACACGCCCGCCGTTCTGTCCCTGTCCTCTCCAGTGGTCATCTGCAGCCCACAGCCTCTCCCGGGGTCTGTGCGCTGTCCTGTCTCAGCTTGGACAGTCTCCTCGCTAGGGCCCAGCATCTCAGGCTCTCTCCACCCACCCCCTACTCGTGATGGTGTTGTGTGTGTGTGTTTTTCTCTAATTCTCCGGAGTTACTCTTTTGTTGCCAATTGTTTCTATGCCCCGAGGCCACGCTGTAAATGAGATGTTACATCTGCACTGAGCTAAGTAAACACTTTATAAATGAATAAATAAGTGAATAAATAACGAAATAGTCATCTCACCGACCCGCCCGGCTGCCAGGGCTGGAGCCAGGGTCGTCGGGCCCCTGGTCCAGGCTTCAGGATGGGGGTAGGAAGGTTGGGACCTGGCATCTGCACCCCCCGCCTTCGCAGCATGGAGAACAGGCCCGACTGTCTGTCTCAATGAAATGTCCCTCCTCCGACCCCCTTTTCCTCCCTCTCCCAAAATTTCCTCCAGGCACCAGGCATTTTCCCCCAGACATGGCTTGGGATTCATCACTCCCACCCACAGCTTTTCCAACAAAAACAGATCGGACCGGGGCTCTTAACCCTGGGTTTGCCATTCCTAGTGTTTCTTCTCCGGCATGGCCTAACTGGCTCTGGGTGGTCATCTGCAGCAAGAAGGACCCGCACTGTGGGGCCGCCTGGGTCCAGTCCTGCTCAGTGCAATCCTAGGACCAAGCTGCCAGCCTGGGCCTGACAAACTGCCACAGGGGAGCCAAACACCAGGAGCAGCCAGAGCCCCTACCTTCCAGGCCAGCCTCTGCCCGGCAGTGCCTGGCTCTGGAAGAACCAGGCCGGCTCCCAATCCCAACTCGAAGAGGCTGAACTTCGCAATTATCACGGATAACAAGAACAAATGAAAAAGCACTCATTGAGTAACTGATATCAATTATGAAACCCAGCTTTGGAGTCTGGAATAAATGATAGGGGAATTGGCCTGAGAGAGAACGGGAGCAGACATGTTATTATTTACGCCAGATTAAGAAAAGTATCCAATTTGCTGGCCTTCTCCCTCCCCGTGGGAATTGGCATCAATTTTATTATTGTTCCTCCGATTTTAATATTCTCTAAATGAATTACTATTGAGCGAGGTAGTTAGTCAATAGTTTAATGCAATTAATTATCTTTAAATCGCTTTGTTATCTTTTTTTTTTTTTTTTTTGAGAGAGAGAGAGAGAGAGAGAGACTTAACTCCGACTCCAACTCCAGTAAGCATTTGTTTACAGGAAAGTGCAAAGTGGGTTTTTGTAGTGCCAGGGCCCAGGGAACTGGGGTGCTGAGGAGTTTTTCCCTATACTGGAGTACAGCAGCCTCAGATCCCCTAATCCAAGCAAATCTGAGCTGTGGACACTGTAGGGAGACCCTCCACTCTGGGTTGAGCCTCCAGCAGGCAGGAAGCAGCTCAGGTGTAACCAAGCAGTTGCAAATGGAGGGCACCTGAAGCGGAGTGCCTCCTGCTGTAATCTGGGCCTCTTTTCTCTCTTGCTAGTTTAAGAAGATCTGTGGCGAGCAGAGCAGTGGATTAGATTCACAGGACACTCCTGCTCCTATTTCTTTCCTGGACTCCCAGTAGGCTCTTCCCTGGCGGTGCCCTGGTGAGATGGGGGCCTGCTCCTGGGTGTGGTCATCAAACTACCAAACTGTCCCTTCTTGATCAGCTGGGACAAAGACTCAGAAAAAAAGAAGGCTGTAATGGGAGGGACCACGGGGCACTTGGTATTATTCCCGAGTCCCCATTTCTTTCTTGTTTATGGGAATAGGGCAGTGCCTCATCTCTTCCATGTATACTCTAAAAAATTCCCCAGATTCATGTGGATGCTGCAGGCCTCCCAGCCCCTAGGAGGGCAGCTGGGGCTAGGCTCTGCCTAGCCAGGGTGGGGTGACTAGCTAAAATGGAGCAAGGCCTGGCTGATCTTTCTGGAACTTGTGACAGAGAGCTGGGGTCTGGGGTCTCTAGCTTTGGGGGCAACACCTAGGAGTTGCTCTCTTTGTTCCCAACTAGAGTCTCATCTTTCACACTAAGGAGAAAGCAAGAGGGACAGCTGACCTTCCTGCATAAGCCCTCTGCTTGCTCCCAGTTCTGACCATGACATGGGGAACTAAGTTATCTGCCCTGAGGCCTGGAGGGTGGAGCCTTTTCTAGAGAAGAGAGGGAGGAAGGAATATAGGACAGGGGCAAACTTCTCTCTCAGTAAGTCAGAATGACCATTCTTGAGGAGATGAGGACACCTGGGGGGGGGGGTCTGCTGTTGGACAGATGACAGATGACATGACTTTGTCCATAATCACTTAACTTGGTCACACTGTTTGCCAGAATGCTAAGGGTTCAGAAGCCGGCAAGGGGACAGCCTTGTGTCTGATCCACCTGAGAAAGTGCTGAATGTACAGGTGTCTGCCGGGCTGCAGGTGGGCGTGCCACCCGGACACAAACAAGCCTCTCTGGAATGCCAAGACAACCCTTGAAGATTTTCCTCTTCCTCCCACCCAGCCACCCATCAGCCCCCCAGAGAAACGCTGGACCTTCTCACCATTCAGCGAAAATTGAATTCCCCCGAAATAGCTCCGAGGACAGGACCTGGTATTTCATAGTGTTTTAAAAGTAATATTCCGTTTGTCGGTGCCGTGAAATAGGGCACCAGGAACGCTACACGAAATAAAAAGAGTAATTTCTCAGTGGAGAAGTTGCCTGTTTCCAATTCAGGGCCGGGATGGCTGGAACCTGGATCCAGGGCGCTGCGGTCAGGCGGCGGTGGCTGGGTCCTCGCTGGCGGAGGCCCCGCCCCTCCCACCTAGCACATCTGGAATTGGCATCAGGGGCGCCGCGGTCCGGAAGTTCTCACACTTCACGACTCATTAAACGCGGGGCTTGGATTCCTCGGAAAGGGGGTGAGGGCCGGAGTTCTTGGGGAGAGGGGTGGTGTTGGAGGTAGCTGCCTGGTCCATCTCCGCTGGCAGCAGCTGGCCCTGAAGGAAGGGTCGGGGGCATGATCTCTGGGTAGGCCCTCCCCAGGGCTAGGGAACTCTCTGGGTGCCCACCTCAGGGGGGCAGGATTGAAAGCACCTTGGCTGGGGTGGGGGTTGGCCTGGCCTGGAAGGGAAGAGATGCCTTCCGATTCCAGAAAAAAAAAAAAAAAAAAAAAAACTGTGTCCTGCTGGAGGGGGGAGGGTGGGCCCTAGTCCGGGTGGACAGAGTGGGGGAGGTGGGCACATCGTAAGCAGGCGCTCAGGTTCCAGAAAGATTTCACTTGGGCCAGCCAAACCTGGAGAGAGGAAAGTGTAGCCCCACCGCCCAGAGAGGCCCAGAGGGGCTGCTGGGCCGGCGGGTCGCTCTGGCAGGTCTGGGGATAGGGGAGTCTCCCAGTCTCGGCTCTCCGTACTCTCATTTGATGGTTACTGATGCTGCCTTAATGTCTGAAGGGGATAATACTTGGGAGCTTAAAATTACAATTGCTTCTACTTAAATTTATTTGATGGCCGGAGCGTTTCCGTTATACATCCGTATATGGGTTTTCAATATCTTAAATGTTTAAAAAGGTTTTATTCTGTACTTACACTGAGTGAAATTAAAAAGAAACAGTAAAATGTTTGAAAATGAAGTGCATTATGTTTAATAAATTTAAAATGAACAAAGACTGCTATATTGCCAGCAATATCATTCCCTGCCCAGGGGCATTAATAAAGACTGGAGGTTTGGAAAAACAATATTTTCTATTAAAATTCTGCGCTGTGTTTCAATATTAAAAGGATATGTGATGAATTTCCAGTGCTACCCAGACGGGGTCAGAGATTAATTTCATTTCTTTCTGGTCAGCATTCTGTCGATAATTAATCAAAAGCAGAGTTTCTTAATGAAACACTTTTCATAAGGTGATAATTAGCAGGAAAGAGGCGGCCCGCAGACAGTCCCCGCGAGCTGTCTAATAACCAGCAAGGCGCGGGGCTGGGTCCCGGGGCCGGGGGCGGGGGCCGCGGGGACATTGGCTCCCCAGGGAAGGGGCTGAGCGACGAAAAACAGGAGCCTTCGTCGGCCGAGCCCTGAGCTCTGGTAACTCTACAGACCCGCTTCTGGACGATTTTATCAGGTCGGCCGCAAAAGCAATCGCTACAAGCAAGGACTGGGCGAGGACTGGGCCTACCCCTCCCCTGCCCAGCTGGGACACTATGTGATCTTATGCAAGTCACTTCCCCTCCCTGGGCCTCTGGTCTCCTCTGGCAGGCGTGGCTCAAAACAGAGCTATTCTGGCCTTGGGTGCAGAGATTTTGCCTTTGTCTTAACCGGCCACCCTTCCCACAGGGGACCTCTGCGGGGACTTAGGACACCCGTGGAGCCCCAGGCCCAACTCTGCTCACTCCTGGGATCCTCAGCACGGGGCTGCCAGCGCCACCCCAAACCAGCGGCCCGCGGCTGGAAAGCCTGGGAGACCGCGGGGAAGGAGGGGGAGTGACAAGGGAGGAAGGAGAGAGGGAGGGGGTGGAGGCGTCCGCCGACAGAGGGGGATTATTAGTGCATTATAAAATTACTAAAAATAAATGGAAAACAATTAAGGGGTTCAAGAGTAAATAAAGTTAATGAAACAAAATTAGCAGCAATTAGCGGCGGCGCCCGCGCTAGCTCCCTGCAGCCCAGACTGATTCGGAGTCTGGAGCCTCCAGGCCGCGAACAAAGACCTCCCGCCCGGCCCGCCAGGCGCAGCCGGTGGGGGCCAGGTCCCGAGTCTTGGCCGCGGCGGCGGGGCTCGACTCCAGGCCGCCGCGCCCCCAGCGTCCCGGGTGCGCCCTAATCCCGGGCAGAGCGGCAGGTGCCGGGTCCACGGCAGGTCCGGCCTTCCCCGTGCTGCTCCGGAAACGCTGCAAACTTTCCGATAACGCCGAGAGGCGGGGGTTCTGTGCAGATGAGATTATCGATAGTTATTGAAAGTCCCCAAATAGGATTTACAAAGCAGGCTCCTGCGCCTTTAATAGAATTCTAGATAATCTTTTATCACAACAAGACACCCATAGAATTATTTAAACAGATTGGACGGCTGCAGCAGCAAATTTCAATTATTCTAATGCTTTAATAAATGTGGTGCGTGTGTATTAAATTCAAGCTTCTTAATCCAAATTTTACGATTTAACTGCTCTGATTTTTCATTACTGCAACACCCACACGCGGCAATGGCCCACTCCGTTCTCGGGGAGGGCAATCCTAGCTCAGAAAGCCAAGGAGGGAGCGCAGAGTCGGGGCGGCGGGAGGGAACCAGGAGCCAGAGGCTGGTGAAGGGCACCAGGCACAGGCAGGCCTCGGAGGCGGGCCCGGCATGGTCGGGAAGAAAGGACGAGGAGAGGAGGGGTCGAGGGGCCAAGAGAGCGGGAGGCCAGCGCCTGGGCACCGCTCCTCTCCAGCGCAGGGCTTTTTGCCCCAGCGCACGCCCTCCGAACTCAGATCGCCCGGCCTGGCTGTTCCCTGCGGCGAGGGTTCAGTCTCGGCCACCTCTGGGTGGCGCCTAGGGCAGAAAGGGGAAAGAGAAGGGACGACGATGACCAGTAGCCCTCTGTCAAAGTACCCCAGCTCCTGTGGCCACCCAGCCAGGGCACGTTGGGGAACCGCTGGGCCCCACCA
>NW_026694572.1:55000-60000 GCF_021218885.2 Marmota monax
TTGCCAATGAGGGTCCGCGGCGCGCATGGCAGCCCGGGCGCGAAGTCTAGCCCCGCAGCCGCTGCAGTGCTGGTGGGGGCGGCTTTCCGGCGCGGCGGCGAGTCAGACAGCAGGCTCTCCACGCTGAACGGGCTTGCCTTGGGCAGGCCTGCGGCGCCGCGCTCCGCAGACGCTGGCGCCCCGGGTCCGCACGAGGCCGCGTCCTTGTCTGCAGGGCGGCCTAGCCTCGGCTGCGGGCCGGTGCCGCTTCTTTGGCTCGGGTAGAAGGCAGGGTCGCAGGTGCCGGGCGCAGGAGGTTCGCCAGGAGGTGCGGGCACAGAACCTGCGGCGCCAGAGGCGTGTGCGCCAGGGCCCTTGGCTGCGGCGGCGGGCGGCGGCGGCTCGGGCGGCTCCGGGGACAGGCCGCCGCCGCCGCTGTCGCTGTCGGAGCTGGGAGCGCTATGCAGGGACAGGCCGCCGGGCGAGTGCAGGTGGCGGCTCTGGCTCTTGAGCAGCTTCTTCTCGTGCTTGCGCTTCTTCTTCTCCATCTTCTCCAGTTCCTTGCGCGCGATCTCCTCGGGGTCCATGGGCTCGCCGCTGCACGTGGTCGGGTGCGAGTTGTGCGCCGGCCGCCCGGGGCCCTTCTTGGTGTTCTCCTTTTTCCTCCACTTGGCCCGGCGGTTTTGGAACCAGACCTAGAGCAGCCGAACAAGGGAAAGGAAGGCAAAATCAGGCGGCAAGCCCGCCGCTGGGGCTCTGGGCCTACCATTCCCTAGACAGGCCTGCACAACCTCAGCTCAGGCCAAGAGAGCGGGATCCAGGCCATGATCCCTGCCGGCCCTGGGCTGGATTTTGACACTCGGGTTGCAGCTTCCAGCAATCACTTTTTCCACCCGGAAGGAGCGCAGATGGGGCCTCCCAGCCAGCTTCCCACTCTGGCGTCTCACCTCTGGGGTCTGGAGCTGCCCCTTCCTCAAGCAGGGCCGGTGGGGCCCAGGACCGAACGCTGCGGGTTCCTGGTCTCCTGGCAGAGAGCAGGGCCCCTCCGTGCCCTTCCTGGCTTCTCACAGCTCCAGTTCTAAGCAGCGGCCCAGACTGGCGATGAACCGCTTCTGTGGGCGGCTGAACCGCTTCTGTGGGCGGGCAGCCTTCCACACCTGTCTTCGGACCCCTGGAGACTGTGTCAAAGCCCAGATTTCCGAGTCTCCCATGAAGGGAAATCTGGATGCTTCTTCCTCAAGAGGGCCTAGAAAGCCGAACTTGAATGGACATTCTACCACCTTCTCCCCCATCACAGCTACTGCCCGTCCTTCTTTCTGGGAGGACTGGACCAGGGACCAACAGAGCTTTCCCAACTAGTTGTTTGGTCTAGGCCATGGGGGAAGGCAAGATGGGAGGTAAGAGGCTGGCCTCCCAGGCCCCCAAAGAAGTCAGGGCTCATCCTGCCTCTTTGGAGCTCACTGCAAGGTCTTGTCCCAGGGAGCCACATAGGACTCCAGAGGAACAGCAGCCCTAGACCCTTATTGCACAACCCACCACTACACAAAGTCAAATCCCTGCTGAGTCGACAGAGCTTTGGGCAGCACTACCCACCCCTAGAGAGCGCGATAATTCAAATTCTTTGTTGTGGCCACATAGAGATTCCACACAATAGCAGACCAGGCCTGGTCACTGGGAGCCTTGTCCATGCAGAGGTCCCAGGCATTAAAGCAAAACCATCAACAGCCTTCCCCCCCCCCTTTTTTTCTTTTAACTTCTTTTTATGGTGCAAATTCCAGGCTGCCCCTGCCACCAAGAATTACTCATCATCGTATGAGGGGAGAAATAAAGGGATCTTGACTTCACTTACAACACTTTAGAACAAATTGGATAAAAGGATTTCCAAACAGAAGAGGTCATCAGCAGAGGCCCAAGCACAGAACCAAAAGACCTTTTTAGGCAAAGCTATTGGTGCTAAACAGGCATTCTGCCAGCATCTGCCTCAAAGCCAGGTGCCCACAGCACCAAACTCCTCTCACCAAACCCAGGAAAAGGAGGTTTCTATACTCCAAAGAAGCATTTAGTTATGCATAGATCATTTTGAATTCTAATGTACCAAATGACTCTGTGTTTTAAAAAAGAATATCTCTGGCTGACTTCGAATGAAATCAAGTAACTGAAGATAGGAGAAAGAAAAAAAAAAAGAAGACGACAAACTCGGGAATATTAAAAATTCAGACTTTTTTTTTTCTTCCCACTTTCTCATATGTATTAACCATTGAAGTTTTCCCCTCCCTTACCTCACCTTCCCCCTTCTACAAAGTGGGGAATAAATACAGGCTTCCATCTGAATATTTTACAGGCAAAAGACAAACAAACCCGTTTGCTCAAGGATGGGAGACAGCCTCCCGCGAGAGCACGGAGCACCAGGGCCCAGCTTCTCCCTTCGAGTCTGCGCCCCGCCGGTGCCTCCTCACCCCAGCCATGGAACCCTTGGAGACTTCTTTTCACACGGGCCGAGCGAACCCACCACACCACTTCCCGGGTCGCACGCAGTCCCTGTTCCCGCTACTTCGGTGCTATGGCGGCCCTCTCAAGCTACCTAGGCTTTCACTAGTTACTCACCTCCCGTTGCGCAAGGGGTCCAGCCCCACTACTACCACACACGCCCCTACACCAGCAGGCGAGCGCGGAGCGGGCTCGTAGCCTGGGACAACATCCCGCCTCCTAGAACAAAGGCGCACAGCGCTTGGCGAGCACAGCGCCGGACCGCGGATCCGGGAGGGACGCGGGTCTTTACCTGAACTCGGGACTCCACCAGGTCTAAGCGCAGCGCCAATGCCTCGCGCATGAACACGTCAGGGTAGTGGCTCTCGTTGAACGCCTTCTCCAGCTCCTCTAGCTGCCAGCCAGTGAAGTTGGTGCGGGTACGCCGCCGCTTGCAGCCCGGGCTCTCCTTGTCTGGGTCCCCCGAGTCTGCGGGCACGCACAGGACGCCGCGAGGCTCAGCCACCGGCCCAGACCAGATCCCAACCCCATCTGCGCCCACTGGCCACGCAGATCGAGGGCGCACAGAGAAGGTTGCGCCACCGGCCTGTCACCCAACTCCTCCGCAGAAAAGGCCCCCCTCCCCGCCCCCAACTGTCCTTCTCCCAGCCCGCGGAGCCTACCTGACAGTTTGAAGGGCTGGCTGTCGCCGCCAACCCCACAGGCGGCCGGCAGCAGCGGCGTGGGGTTGACCACCGAGGCGGCCGCCGCTGCGCAGGAGCCGCTGAGCAGGCCGTCGATGGAGAACGGCACCGAGGCGGCGGCGGCGGCAGCGGCGGCCGACTGCAGCTGGTGGCCGGCCAGCTCGTACACGTGGTGGTGGCCCAGCGGGTAGGGGAAGCCCACCACGCCGCCCAGCGAGCCCCCGAACTGGGCATGCGGGTGCTCCAGGAGGCGGCCGTCCATCATCTCGCGCGGGGGGCCGGCGGTGCCGGCGGCGGGGCGCGGGGGCGCGGGCCGGGGCCGGGGCGGGCCAGCGGCGGGAGGCGCGGACGGCGGCGGCGGCGGAGACAGGCACCCGGAGCCCTACACATGCTTCGCCCGCACTCCGGCGCTTTACTTTATCAACATCAAGCTCCCGATAATTAGCCGCGGCCCGGGGAATTTGGGACCAATAAGAAGCGCTAATCGGCTCTGACGTCAGAGGCGTGCTGGGTGCAAGGAAACGTTTTCCATATCGATTGCTAATTATACCTGACATGCACCTCAATAAACAGTATCAGGAGCTGTCACAACAAGACGGGGGGGGGGGCGGCAGGCGGGGAGGGAGGGGCGCCGCCCAGCGCGGGGCAGCGGCGCGCAGCGGCGGGGCAGGGCCCCTGGCGAGCCCCCCACTTCAGCCCCGGCCGGCCCGCGCCTCCCCCGCGCCGCTCCCGCCCCTCCGCAAATCACTAATAGATTTCCCTTTAAAACATTCACCGGCGTGTTGTGGGGATTTTTCACCAGAAATGCTGTACTCTCTGAACCTTTAAAGTGATGTTGCTCCAATTACAGAGAGACATTGAGCGGCAAATAGACTGATCCAATAATAGGAGATTCATCATCCGCTCTTTCCGAAACTGTCACATTGAATTTAAAACTACAAGGGCTTCTCATCGCCTCCTCTCTGGCTCCAGGAGGCGGCGAGAGGAGAAAGGAGTAGGAGGAGGAGGAAGGAGGAGAAGGAGGAGGAGGAGGAGGAGGAGAGCAGAAGGAGGGCACTTCCAAAAGAGAGCGACTCCGGCAGAATGCAGCGCCCCAGTCAATAAAAAGGCGTAATTAATGCCCTCTCTGATTGATCGGCAGTCGCCCCATCGGTATACAGGCAGGGCAGTTGAGGGGGCACCCTGACTCCACCTTATCCCCACCCTGTGAAGGCCCCCATCCACAGGGCAGAGGAAGGAGGGGTGAAAGGAGGAAAGGAAAAGTAACTTTGGGGAAGAGGCCAGTCCGGCCCCCTACACATAAGAATAAAAAATAAATATATCTCCCTTTGACTCCTTTGAAGAATAGGGCTGAGGTACCCAACCCATTTATTATAATTAAATTATGTTCTCAGTGAAGTGTCACTTCCTTCTCCACTATAAAATATTGATAGACTCAAAACTAAATCATTAAAGGACATATTCTTAAATAAGCAGCGAATTAGGACTGCGGGCAGAAGGGAAAGAAATCTGATGTGTGTGTGTGTGTGCGTGCGTGTGTGTGTGTGTGTGTGTGTGTACACACACATATCTGCTGTAAAAGTTTGTCACTGGGGAGATGGCATTTTGCTGGGCCCAAGTGTGTGGATCTGGTGCTCTGAACCTCTCCAGCAGAGCCCCAGACCTGGCCCAGGTAAGAGGAATAGAGCCCCTAGCCTCTGGTGGCCAGTCCCTAAGTCTCCCAGCTGGGGGTAACTTCATGCCCCAGGGCAAAGCCGCAGACAAATTGGCTTTTGGTGTAAGTGACTTGGGCCACACCCGCCAAGCCAGGAGCAGGAGGAAAGGGAAGGGCAGACCAGAAATATTTGCATC